>NW_019154109.1:7599685-7862633 GCF_002288905.1 Enhydra lutris kenyoni | reverse complement strand
CAAGCCTCTGCCTTCGGCTCAGGTCATGATCCCAGAGTCCTGGGATCGAGCCCCACATCAGGCTCTCTGCTCAGCAGGGAGCCTGCTTCCCTCTCTCTCTCTCTCTGCCTGCCTCTCTGCCTACTTGTGATCTCTGTCAAATAAATAAATAAAATCTAAAAAAACCCACAAAAAACAAAAAACCCTAGGTCCCCCATACTCATCAAAGACTGAATTATTTGCAGCACACCATTTGCCACAGGCAGGACTCAAGAGGAGACGGGGTGTCGGGCATACATAAGGAGCAGGAAGGCATACCACCCTGGGCCTCAGGCAGCAGTAATGTAAGCAGGAGGAGCTGCTAGGAGGGGCTCCTGAGCATTTAAATACCATAATGGCTCAAATAGGTATTTGTATACAAATGTTCATAATAGCAGCATTATTCACAACAGTGAAAAGGCAGAAACAACTCAGATGTTCATTGGCAGATGAATGGATAAACAAAATGTGGTATACCTATACAATGAAATGTTAATCCAGCTTTAAAAAGGAATGGAATGCTGATACTTGCTACAGCATGGATGAATCTGGAAAACATTATGCTAAGTGATAGAAGTCAGACATGCAAATACTGCATGATTCTGCTTATATGAGATGCCTAGGGTACTAGAATTCATAGAGACAGAAAGTAGAAGGATAGTTGCCAGGTGCCAGGGGGAGTGGGGAATGGGGAGTTAATGTTCAATGGGTATGGAATTTCAGTTTGGGAAGATGAAAAGTCCTGGAGATGGATGGTCTAATGGTTGCACCACAATGTAAATGTGTCTAATACCACTGAGTGGTATAATTAAAAATGGTTAAAATGGTCAATTTTATGTTGTGTATTCCAGGAGCCAAGGGCAGGCTGCCCCAAGACAGGCCACATGGACATGCAGATTATAAAAAGATTATTAAGCTGAAAACAATCAAGACCCAAAAGACTCAGGAAGAAACCTTGATCTCTGCCCCCTACACATACACAACTGCCTAAAAGAATTTAGATAGAGAACCCGCTCCAGGAAATGGGCTATCACCACAGATAACTACATTATGATATAAACTAGGTAGGGGAGACAAGGAAGAACCTAGCAAAGTCTGATTGTTCAAAGTCCTCTATGTCCCATTGTTTCTGAGTGGCCTAGCAAATATTTTTTTTACCAAATGTTGACGCTTTTTAATATGTTTCTGTGAATTGCATTCCTTTTCTTTGACATACCAGACCCCACCCTACCCCTTCTCTATATACTTCATTTTGCCTGTCTTTGAATTGTTATGTCTGGTAGATTCCCTGTATGGATGAAATTAAACTTGATTTTCTACTTTTACTCTGTTTCATGTCAACTTAATTCTCAATCTAGCTAGAAGAATCTTGAGGACACAGAAAAATTTCTTCCTCCCCAACAGTATATTTTACCACAATGAAATAATAATGATAACAAAACAAAATGAAAAAATATCATAATGATAGCATCTTGGCTTTAGTATGTATCCCTTTTTCCCAAGAGATGAAAGTACCCCTAGAATATCCTTCAAATCTGTCCACTTACAGAGATGGGTCAACAGGATCCTGGAAAGATGATGCAAATAGCAGCAAATTCTTAGCACTTTGTCCTTTCTACCAAGTTGGCACCTAGGACCGCTGCCACCATGTAAGAGTCAGTGTCATGCACTGCCCTTCCCTCCTGCCCAAGGAGAGGAGAAGCTGCAGACCCAAGCACAAGGAGAAGAGTCTGGGCCAGTCGGCTCCAGTCCACAAGATGGCCAATAAGCCAAGCTCCCTGCTGCTTGTCCTCCAACACATCCTGGCTAAGCAAGGTCCACCCCATGGGCTGGACCTGAAGTCTGCTTGCTCTCCTTCCCCACTCCTCAAATCATTCAAAAGAACCTCTGAATTCTAGGAGAGCTGCTTTCACACTCACCTTGATGCAAAGAATGGCAGCAACAGTGGAAACAAAGCCAGCGGGAGGAGAGAGGCAGGAGACCCATTACCCACGGTCTACTTCCTGGAACCTCACAGCTATTTCTCAAGGTTGAGAGTCATCCTCTTCCACATCTTGAGCTCTGCAGCTATAAGGCCAGAATTCCCCAAACCTCCTCTCCCTACCATTTCCCTTTACTCAGTGCCCAAGCAAAGGGAAGGGAGGGATCTCTCTCCTGCCACAGACTCAAGGTATACCACGTCCACACACTACGTGAGAGTAGGCTGAAGGCCTCGGGAAGGAGGGAGAGGGTGCAGAGAAGGGAGATCCCCTGGCAGGGGCCGTGCCCGTGCAGGAGTCTCAAATGACCTATTCTCCCCTGAGGTTTATCAAATCCTAGCAGTGATACAAAGACCATACTGCACACATGGATATCTAGAACAAGCAAATCAATGTACAGTGACCGAAAGCTGCTGGGGTGTTGCCTGGGGCCAGGGGCTGTGGGGAGACTGCCTGCAGGAGGGATGTGGGCATTTTCAGGGGTGATGAAATAGTCTATAACTTGATTAGAATGGTGGTCACACGGGTATATGCATATGTCAGATCTCATCTGACTGTGCCCTTAAAATGAATACATTTTATTGAATATAAATCATACCTCAATACAGTTGATTTTAAAAGTGAAAAAAATAAAAACACTAAGAGCTCGGGTGAGAGACTGGCACACTTTGGGAGTAATTTAGAAGGCAGATCTTAAAGGCTTAGGAAGGAAGACAACACATTCCAAATGACTGTATTTACCAGGAGATTCTCCACGGAGTCTGAAGGGCCTGCAGAACCCCCCCCACCCCCACCCCCCACCACCTCTCCCCCAACCCCAGAATTTCAGAGTCAGGCAAACAAAGACTCCATCAGACCTCTCCTCAAGCTGCTGGAATTTGAGTTCCAAATGCTCCTCAGAACTAGTTAATCACATCCTGTCTTGGTTGGGGATTTGTGGAGGGGGGAAGAGGGCAGCTGGGACCTACCATTGGCTCTTGGTGTGTGCTTAGGCCCATTACCATGTCACTTACAATGTCCTCCCCTACAAAAAGCCCCCAGCAGGGGAGCTGAGGGGCACAGAGAGAGAGAAAGCCCTGAGAGCAGCCCGGAGCCTGGAGACTGGGAGCAGTTATTCCTGCGGATTATAGAGGTTTCTGGCTCTCAGGCCTCTGGTCTGTCTGCAAACATTTTGCAGAATATTCCCTCACAGACTGTTTTTTAGGGAGGAGAAGCACTTTATTTTTTAAAGATTTATTTATTTATTTATTTATTTATTTATTTGACAGAGAGGGAGAGAGAACACAAGCAGGGGGAGCAGCAGAGGGAGAAGCAGGTTCCCCGCTGAGCAGGGAGCTGAGCAGGGAGCCTGATGTGGGGCTCTATCCCAGGACCCTGGATCATGACCTGAGCTGAAGTCAGACACTTCACCAACTGAGACACCCAGGTGCCCCTTTAAAGTAAATTTTTTTTTTTAAGATTTTTTACTTATTTATTTTAGGGAAAGAGAGAAAGACAAAGCATGTGCACAAGTGGGGGGTGGGAGCAGAGGGAGAAAGAAATTTAAGCACACTCCCCACTGAGCATGGAGCCTGACATGGGGTTTGACCCCAGGACCCTGAGATCATGACCTGAGCCAAAATCAAGAGCCATCCACTTAACTGACTGAGCCACCCAGGTGCCCCCACAAGAAGCACTTTAACTTTCTCATACTATATTATTCAGGCACCTCCAGATTCCTCATTCTGATTTTTATTCCCCTTCTTCCAGCAAAATAGGGTCTATTCTCTAGCATGTGTGATCTGTGGGAAACTGATGGCTTTAGCAGTGTGACCGCATCCACCCGGGAGGCTGACAGACAGCGGTTCAAGGCAGGGGTCTCCCCTCTTCCCTTCAGAGATCCACAGCCAGGGAGGGGGAGTTAGGAAGAAGGGAAATGAATAGGACACTTGGGTTTGTTCAGAGTCAGAAATCTAGCTCCAGATGTGTCTGCATTAATATCCACCTTCCGCTAGAGGATACATGATTCTAGGAAAAACAGACCCACACTCAAATCCTGACTCTCCCACTCAGTCACTGTGTGACCTTAGGCAAGTCGCTTAACCTCTCTGTTTCCCCTTCTACTGATAGAATGGGGATTGTGGTATCTGACTCAGGTTATTGAAGAGACTGAGTGAGGAGATGTATCAAAAGGATAGGGCAGTGACTGGGGACAGCCAGAAAGCATTATGTCACCCTCCCCCACTCAACCTCCTCATTCTGACCCTGCTTAGTCTGGGGCAAAGGGGAAAACTACCTCTCCTTTTCAAAAACGGTCATCCCTGTGGGGCAGACTCTATCACAGGGCCCAGCTTTAAGCTTCATATACCAGAAAGAGAATATGCAGCATTCACACGGAAATGAAACCGTGGGTCCCTCAGTTCTTCTAAATGTCAACAGATATTTGCTGTGGGCGTGTGAAATGTCCTTGGATCCCAGAGAAGTAGAAACTGGACAATGTTCAGCCCGGGGACAAGGCAGAGGTGGGAGAAGGAGAAGCCTGCTGGCAGAGAGAGGGAGGGACCTGGGGCAAAGGCACACAGGACAGGAAGCCAGAACGGTGGGGAGGAGGAGGTGGGTGCGGGAGGCTGGGTTGGCGGTGCAGCGGCTGGACCTGCAAAGCCTGTTACAGGGCAGAATGTGGGGGCAGAAGAAAGCCCTGACTCGATCCCAGGACCCCATACACTGGGTAATGGCTGAGCTGTGAGGAAGACCTGCCAAGTCAAACATGTGGGATAAACCAGAAGCAAACTCTTACTTCTGTAGACCCCAAAATAAAGGGGTCTGAAGTCCTGGACCTTGAGTATCCGGCCTTGCACCTGCTCCGGCGGCCGAAGGGAGCAGCCAAACACAGGACACAGCTGTGTTACTTAACCTGAACCAAGGCCAGGAGCAGAGGACCGAGCTACTAGTGCTTGCTGAGGCCACCTGCCCGACGCAGGCCTGGGCCCCAGTATAAGACCAAGCAGGGCAGCGTGGGAGAACCCAAGTAGCCTCATGGCCCAGGACAGAGGACAGAGGGGTCTTCCTCCTTCCTCCTGTGCTAAATGAAGTCACGGATTCGTTCATTTATCTTCACAAAGTCCAAGAGACTATTAATGTCACACTTGACAGCTGAGGAACCGGGGAGGTCTAGTAGCTCGGGGTGGAACGTGGACAGGAAGCCAGGCAGCCTGACGCGGGAGGCCGCGAGTCTGATGGCTCCCCCACACGCCTCCTCCCTGCAACAGATCAAGGAGGGAGACAACACCCCCCACCCTGCGTATTCCTCTCTGTGGCTGTCCCCCGGTACAGATCCGGATGACAGAAGACAAGAAATGGGGTGAGTAGCCCTGCAGCTGCCCAGACGGCTCACTGGTCCCACCTCCGCTTGGAGAGCCCCCAGCAGTGGTCCCTAAGCACGCGGAACTCCAGATGCGTGCCTCCTCTGGAAGAGGGTGGTTCCGGGAACAGAGTTCCAGCAAAGCCAGAGATTTCTTTCTGGGTAAACGAGGCACGTCTGACGGGAAGGCCAAAATGAAAAGCCTATTAACCCATGTGCGGCTCCAGAGTTCCCGGGGCGGGGGGGTGGTGGTGGGGGCTTCCCTCTCATGGCTTCCTCTCCCTACTGGAGAATTCTCAGAACTGTCCCCTACCGCCCCCCCGCCCTGAGCCTTTTTTCCAGACCCTAAATCCCAGCTGGGTGTGTGGTGTGCCCAGAGGTGCTGGTTGGTTATGCTCTGGGCCACTGAGGCATGGTCCAGCCCGTCTCACAGGGAGGCTGCTGACAGAAGATCCCTCCAGCGGTCCTCAATCCAGAGCCCAGCCTGCAGGAAGGCCCCTCCTGAAGTACTAGACGCTTCTCAAAGATCTCCAAGGAAGATTCCACATGGCCCTTCTCACTGCCAGGAAGTCCTCCTCTGCATCTGACTTTAGCCCTTCTTGTCACCTCCAAAACAAAGCATCTCTTACCTTCTACGGGGAGGCAGCCCAGCACAAGGGCTCAAGAGAACGGGGCCTCAGGCTAGGGAGGATGACTGGCTTGGTCATGGTCAGTGTGACACTGGGCAACATGCTTAACTTTTCCGGGTCTCGGTTTCCTCGATTCTAAAAGGACAGTAGCCCGGGTTACAGGAGACAACAGACATCAAGTGCTCAGAGGAGAGCTGATCCTGGGATAAGCTCTCAGTGAGCTGTCGCCTGTGACAGCTTCGATGGCTTTCCCATCCCTGGGAGAGGCCCACTTGCCTACCCCTCCTGGTACACACCAGGCTTGTCTTCTTGAGAGGGGCGTGCCCACGGCATGACTCAGCCAGCCTGCCTCTCTGAGGAAGACCCTTGTCTCTGTTCCTGGACCTTCCTGGAACATCCCATAGCAATGGACAGCCACGTAACAGTCAGTAGGAACCCCTGAGAATCTTGGTAGAAGATGCTGGGTCATTCCTGCAGGCCAGGTGCCCAGGTGGGTGGACCGAAGTGGGGTTGAACACACACACACACCCCCACTCCTGCCCTCCAGCTGGTGTGCCAGCTCTGGTGCCCTGTATTAGTAGAGCATCCCACCTGGCCCATAAATCCCAGGAACAGTGCTCCTAGGAGCAGGCAGATGCTACCAGAAATAGTCACCACCTCTTCAGACTGTGGGAGGGGAAGGGAAGCGAGTGCCCACAGCATCTGCAGGAGTGGAGAGCCCAAGGAGGACCTACAGTTCTCGGCAGGACCACCTCCTCTCCCCACTGTCCTGCAACCAGGAACAGGATGGGCCACCCAGGGGTGCCATGTGCTCAAGGAACCTGCACTGTTTGTTCTGTGCACTTGGGGGAAGGGAGTGGCCTGCACAACTCCAGGACCCTGACACTGCCCTAGGGAAATTTGGGGAGATTGGCCCCTCTGGTTTGAGCCTTCAGTAACCTAGAATCAGTCTGTTCTGGCTGGAATACAGACTCAGACCTTCCTGGGTTAAGTAGGGTCACTGAATCCTCAATCCAAACAAAAAGTTCAAGTCACTGGTCCAAGGGCTGCCGCAGGGAGGCACAAGGAGTGCAGGAGAGACAGTCCCTGCCACTAGCCTCCTTCTCCCTCCCAGCTCAAAGCCAAAACAGCATAAACAGCTCCTCAGAGCCGGCTTGAGACAGAAACGTGTCCCAAATCAGGGGAGTTCCAGGCCAGAGCCACTTGCAAAAGCCAAAGGGAGCACCATTCGTTTCTGACAGAGCCGGGTGACCCAGGCCTGCCTGGGCCCTGGCTTCCCTCTTGTTTTGGTTCAACTCTAAGTAGGAGGGAATCCAGACTCCCTGAATCAAAACCTGCTCTGCATCCCTAGAAGCCAGCAGAGGGCAAAATGGCCTGCTCTCCCTTCTTCCCAACTAGCAGCTTTTGCATCCTTGGCCTGAGATCCAGAGATGCCAAGACTGAGCCGGACAGGATCTGCTGGAAGGAGAGGGCTGTTTGGGGATGGTGGGGCCCAGAGCCAAGGGCTGAGGGAGAGAAAGGGAGGGGCTCGGGAGGGATAACCAGAGGGACAAGTGACAGAGTCAATGCGGACTTTGCAATCAGCTGCACAGCCTGAGATCCTGCTCTGCCAAATGCTCCTCGGCCTCTCGCTTTCCCAGACACCTTCAGACCAAAGCTCCCCTGCGCAGCCTTGCCAAGGCACGGGAGCCTCATCCCTTGCCACTCTTCCTCCGAAACTGAAGCTAATCCCTTCTCAGCGCTTCTCTCCCTTCTGGCCTGCTTCCTTCATGTTCCACATCCTCACACCAAACTGTCGGCTCCCTGACTAGGAAGCTTCTCGCAGCCCTTGCCCACAAACGCAACGTCAACTGACCTTCAGGAAACAAGGCACAACACAGGCCACTTCAGAGTCCCGGAGGGCCAACGCGGAAGGACTCACCCGGAAGGAGGAATGGGGTGGGGACAGGAGGCCGGAAGGAGGGTAGAGGTGACCAGTCCACCTCTCTCCTGAACGTGTCGTGCTCCAGTTCCCCCAGTGTGTCCTCAGTCTCCCTCCATGGGACAGGTGGAGGCGGAAAGCTAGGTATCTCTCAGGACCCAGGCCATTCCAACGGGCGGACGGAGGCCTGAGCACAGCCCCAGCTAGACCTTCCCCCTGGATGCTGGGCTCAGAGCAAACACAGCAGCCCTGTCCCGGGGGGAATCAAAATAATTCCTGGCTTCCCTGCTCCTTGCCACCTCCCACTTGCCACCTCCCCAGCCCTCGGGGGGCATAAACAGGGCTTTATTATCTCAAGCCCACCACGTCCTCTGAAAGTGCTGTGAATGGAATCCCACACAATACTCTTGTTTATTAATAACCACTCAGCCCCCCACCCCCCTCCCCAGCTTGCTCATTCGCTCACTGCCGGGTCCCCCTCATGCATAATGGAAGAGTTATGTGGCCCATGACACAAGCCAGGCTGTGCTGCTCAGGCTCCGAAGGGATAGACAGACAGAAGTACCAGGCTGGGCCAGGCTCCCCAAGGCAGGGGTGGAAGGAGGAGCAGACCCCCCGGTTAAGACTAGAAGATGTAATCTTCTATGGGTGGTATCGCCCCCACATAAGCACACCCTATTCGAACCCAAGCTGGGATGGCAGCAGGTCATATAAAAATTATTCGACACCCACCCAGCCCAACCAAAGCCCCACAAAGGACGAGGGCTCTCCCAATGTCAACTTCAGCCCCTGGTCCACTTCTGCTCTAGGACCTCAGGACAAAATTCTCTCTCTTCTGCTCTACAGCCCGTCGCACATTTGACTGTCACAACAAGTGGACCCTCGCCTTCTGTCCAGCATCCACGTCTTCCCAAGACTACATATCTCCAGTCCCTTCAGCTGCCCCCCAGGCAAAGCCTTCCATTCCCAGCACAAGCCTGTTCCCCCTATGATGGCCAAACTTCTGAGGGTCAGGCTTTCTCTTAGAGTATAAGGCCCAACCCTCATTTTTTGCTGGTAAAGAGCGGACCTTGCTAATGTTCTTCTGGAGGGAAATCTGAAAATGGATCTAAAAGTCTTAAAAATGTTTATGCCCTGGGTTGCCTCGGTGGCTCAGTCCATTGAGCAACCGACTCTTGATTTTGATTCAGGTCATGATCTCAGGGTCGTGAAACGGAGCCCTGCGTCGGGCTCCAGGCTCAACGTGGAGTCTGTTTGAGATTCTCTCTCTCCCTCTGCCCCTCCCCCAGCTTGTGCTTTCTCCCTCTCTCTCAAAATAAATAAATTAAATCTTTTTAAAAAATGTTTATGCCTTGTTTCATAAAATCTACTTCTGAGAGTAGATCTTGGGTAAATAATTAAGGATAATGAGAATATGTAAGTCACACAAAGCATCAGAATATTGCTTGTAATAGCAAAAAGTTAGAAAAAATCTAAAGAGACATCACTAGGGGAAATGATGAGCTATGCCATGTCCATGACGGGAAGCAGTATGTGAAAATAAGGGTTTTGGAGCCAGACGACCTGGGTTCAAAATCTGGTTCTGACATTTACTGGCTGTGTTACTTTGGGCAAGTTATTTAGCCTCTCTGTGCCTCATTCTCTTTATTTGTATAATTGGGGTAATGACAGTATCAGTCTCAAGTTACAAAATTCAATGAATGATAATGTCTGACACATATGGTAAATACTGAAAAAAATTGGATTCTTATTACTATCATAAGTGATGAAATACTATATAGTTATTAAAATGAAATAAGATAGAACAATATTTTAATGATATGAAAGATGATTCAGTGAAAAGAGCAGATTACAAAAACAGAGTAAGAATGGTTCTCTTTGGGTGGTGAAATGATGGGCGATCTGCATTTTTTCCCTCGTACTTATATATTTTTCCTAAATTTTCTGCAAAGAACATAAGCTACTTCCATGAATAAGAAAAGCATGTATGACAGTCTGGTGTAATCCCCAGCACGGAACACAGGCCAGCCCGGGTTCCAGATGCCGCCCTTCTTCTGGGGAAGCTCTGCGTACATCACCTTGCAGCCTCTTACTGAACTTCAACTCCACAATGCAGCCCACTGGCCCTGGCTCCCTCCTGCCCCACACAGTGCCCCCCACCTGGCCTTCTCCCAGGGGCTACTGTTAAGCCATTTCTCTTGTCTATAATGAACACAGGTTAGTGGACTTTGTAAGAACGTGGGAAGGATAGCTGAGAAAGGACCAAGCAGAGCGGAAGGTGTCAGCTCTATGGTTCAGAGCCAAAACTCCAGGTTGGAGGCAGAGGGAGTCCGTTTTCCATACCAGCAGGATAAGAGAGGGGCTAAGGGAGAGACCAGATTTATCCCATCTTGAACAGGAACAAAAGGAGGTTAGATTCTGAGAAAAACAGGCAAGCATTTAGGTGGGGGGGTTGACCCAGAGGACAGGCCTGCCCCACTGCTTTGAAGTTCTTCTGGCTTCTGGAGGCTTCTGTGGAGGCAGCCATATGGGCCAATCCCTCGGAGCCAGCTATGTTACAGCCCCCTTCTCAAGTGAGGGAGACAGCCCCAGTGCAGGATGGGGAGTGGGGAAGGGTTGGCAGCTAGAGGGGAGGAACACAGTAGGGAGCAGGGAGAGCTGCTGGGGGCTGGTCAGCTTGAATGTGGGTCACATTTGCAGAGGACGGCCCACCAGCACAGGATGGCCGTGGCTGTGCAAACAGCTGGCGTGCCTGTGGGAGAGCTCCATCTCATCCCAGGTCCTAGGCGGGACTCCCCTCCCCCACCCCCTGCAGGCTCACCCACTGCCACCCACCGCCCTCCCCTGGAAGGACTGGTGTGCCAAGCTCCGCCCACCCGCTCTGTCATACCCAAGAGAGCAGCAATACAGTGATCTGGGGGACGGTTGACCTTGCCAGACTGCAGTCAAAGGACTGCATACAGGAATCAAGGGGACAGCGTGGGGCTGGGTGGGCCGAGGCCCTCAGACAGCAGTTCTTAACTGGCCGTTGACTGTCCTGGCGAAGGGTCGAGTTTCCTCTCTGTGTGCATAACCCTCACCTCCTGAGATGGAAAGTGAATTCTATTATAACAGGAAACTTGCAGCATTTTATCCAAAGGATTGAAACAGAACAGCATGTGGACCGTGTCAGAGGAGCTGTAGACATCCCGGCACCGAGTGGGAGAGCACATCAGAGACCGTCCAGCGCTGAGACCCCATAGTTTCTATCTCGTATGCATGACTTATATCATTAGTGTGGTTCAATACGTGCGGGTACCTGTCTTACTGAAACTACTGGTGTTGCAGCCCATGTACGTGAAGTTGACTGCATGTCTCCCTCCATTTACAGGATGGCATCATTCCGTCTGTACCTGTGAGAGTGTGTGTGTGTATGTGTGTGTGTGTGTGTGTGTGTGTGTGTGTGTGTGTCTGCTCGGTAAGTTCTTACCTATGGCTATGTGTTTTGATGTGTGGGTCTCTCAGTCTCAGTGCATGTCGCTTAGTACTGGTTTCTGTATGTATGTATAACTACCTTGATGTGTGTACTGTATCTATATTTCTCCTTATGTGCGGGTCTATGTGTGCAGGGCAGAAGCAGGAGAGGTCATGGCATTCCCACGGTCTCCCTGAGTTACCAGAACTCTCTCCAGTAAGGAACAACACTAAATGACTCGTCCACCTACAAACCCTGCAGGAGCTCCCTGGTCCTGCAGAAGAAAACCCACATCCCCCCACAGACATCTAGGAAACTCATCAACATCCAGTAATCTGACTACACTTGCTTTTCTCCAAAGGCCTGGAATAGCCCACCTCCACCTCTGCTTTTTAGGTTTCTTTTCCTGGAGTTCCCTCATTCCATTTCTTCTCAACAGAATCCTACTCATCCTCTAAGGCTCAGGGCCACTGCCACCTCCTCTAGGAAGCCAATTCCGCCCTTTGGCTGGACATGAACATCCTGGCCTCTGGCTTCCAAAGCACATTATGTACATCCCTCACAAAGCACACACCTTGTCCTCCTGTCACTGCAATGATGTGTGCAGTATTTCTTCCCCTACAGGATGACAAATAACATAGTTAGCGACTTCGTCCTGACTTGTGCAGGTCCCAAGACGCCTGGTTCCATATCTGGTACACAGGGTCCCGCAATAAATGTCTACTGAACTACATGACTTGGGTTTGGCTAACCAGCAAGCTGAACATGGAAAGAGCAGTCACTGCCCTGGGCAAGCACAAGACACAGGGCTGAGAGTCTCCAGCCCTAGTGTGCTGTAGGGCTAGGAAAAGCCACTTACCCTCCTTGGATTCAGGCTCTGTGTCTGAAGGGGCCTCTTCTAGGAGCAAATGCCAAAGGTCAAACGGGACAGCTCTGCTAGCTTCCTCCTTCTTGTGAAGCAGTTACCTAAGAACTGCTCTCAGGGACAGAGCCTCATCTCTCCAAGAGCCTCATCTACAGGGACATTCATGTGCCTGACTGCTCCAGCCAGGAACCATAACCAGGTCCAATGACCAATTTTCCTTTAGCACCTTAACAGGCACACTCCCAATCCTAAGGTTCTCTCGCATAGGCTGAGTTTTTGTGCTGTAAAGATGCAGCTCACTAGCCAGATCTCCAGCCTCTGGAGCTGAGCAAGACCCTGCCTGCTGCTGATGGGGCATGGAGCAAGTAGCACTTTCTAAGACTTGGTGCCAAGAGAAAGATCATCTGAACAAGGAGATGTGGATGCTCACATTGCCCCTGAAAAATACAGCAGTGTCGCACTCATAACTTGGGGGCAATCTACCAGAAAGGTTAAAAATTTACAGAAGAATTGAGATGACCAAACATGGTACAACTGGAACTCTCATAGATTGCTGGTAGAAGAATAAAGCGGCTCAATCACTTCGTGAATCAGACAGTGCATACTAGAGCTGAACATGCCGGTGTGGTATGACACAGCAATATCTCTGGGTAGCAATTGTATATCCATAAAAAGATACGTCCAAAAATGATTATACTCAAATACATAAAGAATCAGAAGAGGCCCTAAATAGCCAAAACAATCCTGAAGAAGAACAACAAATCAGACTCGCATTTCCTGACTCCAAAATTTACTATAAAACTACAGTAGTCAAATCAGTGTAGTACTAGCCTGAGGACAGACATACAGACCAGGGGAATAGAACTGAGTCCCATACATCTATGACCAATTGATTGTTGACAAGAGTGTTCAGTGTGGAAAGAACTGTTTCCCCTCGAGGGAGAAAGAACAAACAGTTTCTTTAACGAATGATGTTGGGATTGCTGGATTTACACATGCAAAAGAACTGAATATGGACCCCTATCTCACACCATATAAAAAAATTAACTCAAAATGGATCAGTCAACAGCCTAACTATAACAGCTAAAACCATAAAACTCTTAGAAGAAAACAAGAGGTAAATCTTTATGACCTTGGGTTTGATAATAGGTTCTTACATGTGTCACCAAAAGCATAAGCAAAAAGAGAAAAGAATCGATGAACTGGACTTCGCCAAAATTTAAAACTGTACATCAAAGGACATTGTCAAGACAATGGAAAGGCAACCTGAAGAATGGAAGAACATATCTGCAAATCATACATCTGGTAAGTAGTTAATATCCAGGATCTACAAAGAATTCCTAAAACTCAACAACAAAAAGACAAACAACCCAAATTTAAAAATGGGCCAAGAACTTGAGTAGACATATCTCCAAAGAAGATAAACAAATGTCAACAAATTTGACAGTTCCTCAAAAAGTTAAACATAAAGTTACTATATGAGCTGGTAATTCCACTCCTAGGTATACACCCAAAAGAATGGAAAACAGGGACGCAAACACATGCTTATAGACCAGTATTCATCACTGCATTATTCACAATAGCCAAAGGGTAAAAACAACCCAAGTGTGTTGGGGGGGAGTAGGAGTGGCTAAACAAAATGTGACATATCCCTACAATAGAATGTTATCCCGCCACAAAAACAATGGTGTTCCAATACATGCTTCAGTATTGATGAATCTCGAAAACACTATGCCAAGGGAAATAAGCCAGACACAAAGGGACAAATCCTGTATGAGTCCACTTAGAGGAGATACCCAATGTAGTCAAATTTATAGAGACAGAAAGTAAATTAGAAGTTACCAGGGGTGGGGAGCAGGGAATGCGGAGTTGTGCTTGATGGTGAAAGAGTTTCTATTTGGGATGATGGAGAAGTATGGAAATAGATCATAGTGATGGTTGGATAACACTGTGAATATACCAAATACCACTGAATTGTATGTTTTAAATTGTTCAAATGGCAAATTTTATACACACACACACACACACATATAAACATAAAATACATATATAAAATATATACTATATATAAATATAATGTATATATTTACTGTAATAAAGTTTTTTAAGAAGTCACTACAACATCCTTCACTGCTTTGCTGTCAAATTCATCAATATTGGACCCCAGAGAAATGATTATGGGAATAAATGAGACAAAGATATGAAACAGGTTTCAGAAGCGCTGTTTCCCCAGAGGGGCTATTCTTCAAACCTTGGAACAAGTTACTGAGGTGACAGAGTGAGAGAGGATCTATTCTTGACTCTGAAATTCCACTGACCTTGTCATCCCCTTCCCAGGCCTGGGTGTAAAGTGGGGACAGTGTCAGCAGCCTCCAACCTAACTCTGAAATCCTCTAAGAGCCAGACGAGCGGCTCGGACCCCCCACCTTCCCTCTGGGACTCTCTAGCTGCCTTTACTCTCACCCCCTTTGCTGCTGACTTCAGCTTTTGAACAAGGAGGGAAAACACCACTACCCAGTAGGTCAAAGAGACTCAGGACATTGGCCTAGGGGCTTTGCCCAAAGCTTCCTTGCCAGACTTCCAAAGCTGGCTACGATATTTAACCTTCAAAGGGAAGCCCTGGTCATGAAGGCTACAGCAAGAGCTAGGCTATTCAAAATTTTTTTAAACTCAACTCACCAACATAGCTGTTCACCTGGACATCTCACCAGCCTCCCTCCTCCTCATTGTCCCTGAAGATGGAGAACAGCCCCTCCTAGCCAGGTAGATGGCTGTAATAACCTATCTTCTAACCTTTGTGAAGATGGGGATGCTGTTCTAACCCTATGGGCTCCCCCACGGACCTCTCTCCTCTCCAGCAGCTGGGCAACACTATTTTGAGTTAAGCATCCCACTGAATGCTCGGGCTATAATTTGAACTTCATCTTCTTAAAATTCCTAAAACGTGTATCTTTCTTTGATTTCCTGGAGGTGTACATAACTCAATAACCATTCACATCGTCTTTTTATTGTATGTCCATAAAGCCTTTTGAGTGATCATTTAAAATAACACACCAGAATTTATACATTTAAATGAGTGCCGCCTCTTTCAAAGCCGTCCCCTTGGGAGGCTATATCCATATTCCAACAATGCGCCCGCCCATGCTTAGAACATTTCTGTAGCTTCTCTTTTGGAAGGGCTTTCAAAGCCTATAGCATATTCTTTTGATGGGCCCCCATGGTGGCAAATTTCCATCCCATGAGGGTAGATTTGATTTTTTTTCCCTAAGTTCAAAGATCGAGCCAAAAATGAAAAAGACAGTGGGTGATGCAGTTGGGAAAACTGTTTCATGTCAAAAGCAAAGAATGATTATCAAGGAAAGATCTCTGAAGACTATTCCCAGGGAGGATGAAACAAGGTTCTGTGCACTGGCTCCTTTGCAGGAACAACTGTGCAGTGGGGACAGCCCACGTGTGGGTGCACAAGATCTGGTAACATCATTAAACACAATCAGAAACCACCCCAATGTCACCAGTAGACCCATTTGCGGTGTCCACTCATGTCACTGTGTCTTGACCAGGGGCTGGGAACCAGAAACTTTCCTTTAGTGGCTGCCGAATGTCATAGCCTGGAGAGGACATAAGAAGCAAGTTTCCCCCTCTCTTGAAAGAAGACAGGGTCTGGAAAAAAAAAGGGGGGGTATGTGTCTGGGGGTGGGGCAATTGGTTAAGCACCTGACTTCAGGTCATGAGATTGAGCCCCACGCTGGGCTCCGTACTCAGCATGGAGTCTGCTTAAGACTCCCTCCCTTAGGGCACCTAAGTGGCTCAGTCGGTGAAGCATCTGCTCGCAGCTCAGGTCATGATCTCAGGGTTCTGGGACGGAGCCCTGCATCAGGCTCTCTGCTCAGCGGGGAGCCTGCTTCTCCCTCCTCCTTTCCCTCTGGGTGCTCTCTCTCTCTCTCAAATAAATAAACAAAATCTTTAAAAAAAAAAAAAAAAAGACTCTCTCCCTTCCCCTCTGCTCCTCCCCCCCAAACAAAAAAAAATTTAAAAAGAAGACAGAATCTGGCACATCCAAAGAAGTGGGTGAAGTCTGGGGGTTCCTCCGCAAGATAACCGTTAAATTATCACGTGACCCAGAACTTCCACTCCTAGGTATATACCTAAAACAACTAAAGACAGGTGCTCAAAGAAAACCTTGTAAACAAATGTTCGTAACAGCACTATTCACAAGAAACAGCCCAAATATCCACCCACAGACGAATGGAGCAACGAAAAGCCCACGTATTGTGAGATTCCGTTTATATGAAATATCCAGAAGAGGCAAGTCGGCAGAGATACAACGGAAGAGATTTGTGGTTGCTAGGGGCTAGGGGGAAGGGAGGATGGGGAGTGACTGCTTTAAGGGCAGGGGGTTTCTGTCTGGGGTGAGGAAAGTGCTCCAGAACCAGACAGTGACAATGGGGCACGACACTGTGAATGGACTAAATGTCACTGAATTGTACACTTTCAAATGATGAAAGAGGTAGACTTTATGTTATGTGTACTTTATCACAAAGAAGAAGGAGACAGCAGCATGCAGAGTTTCCATGCTCATTCCCGGCAGGAAAGCGGTACGCAGAGGGCAGGGGTGCCGGCCCTGGTTGTGAGAGCTGTCAGGCAGCAGGGTTGAGGCCTTCACAGGGAGAAGAGCCGAGGGGTGGTGCAGGGACACTGGCTCACACACCAGGGACAATCAGCCGTGTGCCCTGGCCCTTCCCCACAGCTGTACTCTCAAGCCCATGATAAACCCTTCTCCACGAGGACTCAAGAGAGCCATGTGTGGACAAAGATCCCCTATGGGGACAGGCAGGGACAGTTCCCGAGATCAAGCCAGCAGAGGCCATTTCTAACACAGCTGGTCTTCCTGTCGACTCCCATCTCTGCCCGCAGCATCAGGACCCTGTGATGAAGGCATCACTGCCATCCCTTCCGGGCCATCAGGGCTGTGAGCCTCTGGGCTGGGGAGGGGGCAGGGAAGGAATGTCCTTTCCCTGGAGGTAAGGCTCTTCTCTCCACCAGCAGCTGCTTGTCATGAGGGCAATCCAGGTCACACTCCTCCGCAGGGCCCCGCCCCTCCTTCCCCAACTCCCCAGGAGGGCTCCCCGGGGGGTGTTCTCCAGGTCTGTCTGCATCTCTGGCTCCAGGCTTTGTGGGGGAAACTCACACCCCAGCCAGGCAGCTGAGGCTGGTCCCCAACCACCCGGCCCCCTTGGCAGCCTCTACCTTAAGGGTATGTTCTCCTCATCTTTGTGCATGAGGATTTACAAATTCAGAGAACAGAGAAGAAGACTCTTAGCAGCAATTACAAGACTAATAACATTAAGTTCTAAATGGTTATTACAGGCCCAGATCCCTTATTAGTCATGACAGCCAGTGAATTAGGGAAGCAGTGAATTGTAATGCGTATGAAAAATAACTTTAAAATTTCAAAGGTCTCAATCTCGGAGGCTCCGTGCAGCTGTTGGACCTGAGGACCAGTCTCTGGGAAAGACTGGGAGAGAGAGCCCAGACGGAGCCTGCGACGTCTAAGCACCGCTCCTGACTCAAGGGCCTCCCTCCCACCTCTCTTTCATTCATTCCACAGCAAAGCACAAGTGTTTTACTGAGCACCTACTGTGTGGCACCTTGGCGCTTAGGGTACGGTGGGGAGGACAGACGTGCCGGTTGGCTGCCTGCTCCTGGCGTCTTCCTGCCCACCGAGGCCAGGAGGAAAGAATGAAGGGTCAGCTGCTGTGGCCAAAGATGGCAGAGCCAAGAAGGACTCACGGGGGTGGGGTGGGTTGTGAAGGCTGGAGGAGGCCCTGCCCAGCCCCCCTGCTGGGGTGGATCTCCATGGGGACCGTGACACCGAGCGCAGTGATGGGGTTAGAAGACAGTGCCTTCGACCTGCTAGCAGAGGCGGAGTGACAGCTGTTAGAAGACAAACAGGCTGCAAGGAGAAACAGTGCTCTGAGCGCCTGCGGCGAGACGCCCGGTGGGCTCTGGTGGTCGGGGAGCCAGGGCGTGACCTCTGGAGGAAGTCAGGCTTTGGCCGCGGACACCCACATGCCCAGAGCCACACGGGGCTGGGGAAGGAGCCACTACAGCTGTCCAGAGCCCAGAGTCCCCACCCTGAGAGCAGGCACACTGCAGGCCACAAAACAGCTCCTGAGGCACACATAGGAAAAACCGAGGGGAGGGAGAGAGGAGCCGGAGGAGAGGCAGCTCTGAGAGGCAACTGTCAGCCCGACCACCAGCAGCTGCCCGTTGCCATGACAACACCCTCCTGCGTGGCATCCAGGAATAAATTATTGATCGTGGACACTGCTTCCCCGCCTCCCCGAAGCCCCCAGTGCCCTCTTGGCCGCCACCACTTCTCTCCCCTCCTCCACCTGTTCTGTATTTGCCTGGAAGCTCATCCCTCTGAAACCAAAACAGAAACACAGAAGGAACACAAGACCCCCGCAGCCCCCAGTCTCCTCCCGGCCTCGCTGTCTCCCTCGCCATTATGGACCCTTGCTGCTCTGCCCCCCCAACTCTGGGTGGAACGGGACCCCCCACCCCCAACTCATCTGCTGAAGTCCTAATTCCCAGCACCTCAGAACATGACTAAGTTGGGAGACAGGGGTATTTCAAAGCAGTAATTAAAATTAAGGTGAGTGAGGTCATTAGGGTTGGCCCAAATCCAATGTCGCTGGCGTCCTTATGTGGAGGGAAGATCTGGACAGAGATGTGCACAGAGGGAAGACCATGTGAGGACACGGGGATAAGACAACCCTCTACAAGCCAAAAAGAGAAGCTTCAGAAGAAGCCGACCCTGCTGATCCTTTGATCTTGGGACTTCCAGCCTCCAGGACTGTGAGGAAATAAATTTGTTGGTTTAAGCCACCCCGTCTGTGGTCCTTTGTTATGACGGCCCGAGCCAACTAATCAATACCCCACCCAAGCAGGCCCTCTGAGAGCCTGCTGTCATTCTGTGCGGTGCCCAAATAGCCCGAAACACATCATCTCAGCAACAGGGACAGAGGACTGTGAGGTCACTGGTCTTCACACACAGTGGGCTTCAGGGGCCTGGGGCTGGTAGGCAGGGCACGTGAGAGGCAGGCCAGCTCAGCTAGAAAGCAGCCAGAAGGCCTAGAGCTGGGGAGTCAGGGGCAGGGGGTGCAGGAAACTGTAGTTCTGGGTCCCTCCGCTCGGGAGGACCGGAGCACACTTGCCCCACTCCTCGGGGTCCAATCCCTACCTACGAGAACCCACAGCTGAATGAAGGCAGGACGCGTGTTGAGACATGGGATGAGAAGGGCTAGAAGCAGCCAAGTCCCCTGGCCCAAGGTGGGTGAACGTCAGGGCCTAGTCTGAGAAAGAGGGAGCACCCGCGATCAGGAGCCCAATACAGAGGGGAGATCTGTAAGTCACTCGATAAGCACTGGGGAGAAACGGGAATCCTCGTGCGTGGCTGCTGGGAACATTAAAAAGGTGCACCTGCAGGGAGAACAGTTGGGTAGTTCCTCACAGATTAAACACAGAATGACCCTAGGGCCCTACAATTCCACTCCCAGGTAGGCACCCAAAAGACTGAAAACAGGTACTCGCATAAGCATGCGCTCACATAACACACATTTTCACAGCAGCACTATTCACAAAAGCCAAGAGGTAGAAAGAACCCGAAAGTCCATCAGTGGGTGAAGAGAGAAACAACCTGTGGCCTATCCCCACAATGGGACAGTATTCGGCCATAAAAAGGAACACGGTCCCGACACCTACTACAACACGGATTAGTGAAAACGAAGTGAAAGGAGCCAGACACAAAAGGCCCCACGGTGTATGATTTCCTTCCTACGAGATGTCCGAAACAGACAAATCCATACACATGGCATGTGCGTGTTTGCCAGCGGGGGTGGGGGGGGTGGGGGGAGCAGGGGAAGGGGACATGGGGAGCAATGGTCTGACGGATATGGGGTGTTCTGGGGGTGATGAACAAGTTTTGAAACTAGACAGAGATGGTGGTCCCACAACACTGTGACTCTACCAAAGGTCACTGAACTCTTCAGTTTAAAATTGTGAATCTCATGTCATACAAATGGCACCTGAGTAAGTTTTTTAGGCTAAGCACTAGGTGTATGGGAGGTTATTCTAGCCTATCTTTGGTATGTTTGACAGACATTTACACACACACACATACACACCCTTCTGCAACTCCCCTTGGCACTTTTGTGGCCATCCCCATCAGGACAGCCCTCCTTCTGTCCTTGACGCCCAGCTTCCCCTATGAAGCTCTGTCTGCAACAGCTCACGGTGGCTCTCCCACCTTGACTCCTCACTGCTAACAGAGAACAACGATTACAATTACCTCATCATGTCCTTGTGAAGGTTAACAAGACATACACACACACAAGGCCCAACAGAAATGGTCTCAAACAAACATTCTCCTTCTACTTCTCCCTCTAAAATTTGTTCATGGCCGTCCCAGTTACAGGGTTTCCATTTCCGCTACCTCACTGGGTGGTCCCACAGTACCTGCTGTGCGGCCAGTCGTTTCAACAAGCAGATATTCCGGGTCTCGCTGGGGAGGGACTGGGGCCCCAGGCAGCAAAGACTGGAGGGTGAGGTCGAGGCTGAGCTCAAGGGCGAGGCCGGGTTGGAACTGCGTCTCTCTTCTAAGCACTCTTTGGAGCAGCCCTGGCCTCTTTCCTTCCAGTTCTTGAGTGTAACTGGGTTTGATTTTCATCCTAGAATTCAACCCTCCACAATGAGGGATCATTCCATCTCCCCCTACTCAACAGAGCCCCGAGCCCTGAGATTAGAGGTCTCCTCCCCCTTCCTCCTCCCTAAGCTTCCTTAGTCCTAAAGACCTCTCTCCTTTTCCTCCATGTGTTAAAATATCAATCTTTTTTTTTTTTAAGATTTTATTTATTCATTTGACAGACAAAGATCACAAGTAGGCAGAGAGGCAGGCAGAGAGAGAGAGGGGGAAGCAGGCTCCCCACTGAGCAGAGAGCCCGATGCGGGGCTCGATCCCAGGACCCTGGGATCATGACCTGAGCTGAAGGCAGAGGCTTTAACCCACTGAGCCACCCAGGCGCCCCAAAATACTGATTTTTTTAAGGTCCACCTTAAAGTCTGCCTTTTCCACAAAGCCTACCCCAGGACTCTAGTCAATAATGGCCTTTCTCCATCCTCATCCCATCGCTGTCCACCCACTGGTTCCCAGTTAGACTCAGTCATGTCTGAGCGTGGAATGGCATTCTTGAGTCTTTTTCACACATGCAGATCTCACTCCCATGTTGAGATTATCAACCTGAGGAAGGGACTCAGGCTCATGCATATGCTCTATCGAGGGCGAATGCTGAGCTGGGGCAGCAGGAAAAGCCCGTTGCTGGAGTCAGGCAGGCTGAGCACGGCGCGGCCCCACCCCTCACGCACTGACTGAGCCTGAGTCCCGGCACAGTGCATGCAGGCTCCCGGCCGGAGTTCTCCCTGCGCTGTAAGGAAGCTCCGACGGGCTTGCCCCGTGTGAAGCAGGAGAGAATGTAACCCACGACTGTGAGAGCACGTGCTGCGTGACTGTTTGGCGAGCTGGGTGCCTGTGCCGTGCACCACCCTCCAGGACTCCAGCTTCTCTGAAGGTGGTGGTGGTGGGGGGGGTGTCTGGAAGAGCAGCTGGCAGCCGAGCGAGGTCCTTCGAGGCTCCGATGGAAAACTGCTTCACACCAAGGGCTCATCAGGGCGCTGAATGGCTCCTGTTCAGACGGGGTTGGGAGGGGACGCTAGAGGGGTAAAGATTAAGGCTTCTGGCTAAATACACCGTCTCCTGATGGTCTCCTGCCAGGAGACAGCAGCAGAAATGCCCTGGATTGGGCAGATCTGTGCGAAACTGGGACTGTGATTCCTTGGGTCACTGAGATGAATGCATCCCTAGGGGAGGGCTGACTGGCCTAGAAGAACACCGGAGGACAATAAAGTGAAAGCAGACACTGTCCTCAGAAGGAGCAACCAGAGGGTTAATCCCAGATGGGCACGTGCCCACCTGTCCAAGGATCCCTCCCTTCCTCACAGGGCGACATCTGCTGGGAATCGGTAGGCCATCCCGCACTGCGAGTAATTAGGTCAGCTTAGAGGATTTCCCAGGTCAGGAGGGTGGGAGGCAGCAACCCAACCAGTCCCAGTGTCCGTCAACCACCAGCAGAGAGGGCCTCTTCCCCGCAAGACAGGCAGCCACCTACTGAGTGTCGGCCAAAAAATGAAGGAGCCTGGTGTGTGTGGGGAAAGAGGAAGAAGGTAAGGACACCCACACGCAAGCCCCCCTGTTCACAGGCCCCCTGGACGAGGCCCCTGCCCAAGGAACGGGATGAACGAGAGAGAGAGAGCTCTTAAGGCGTCTGGCTCTTGCTGAGTCTCTGAGGTCAGACAGAAAGGCTGGAGGGTGGGAGGAGGGAATGGTCAGCCTCTTGGCCGTCAGTGAACAATCCAGCTGCAAGATTATGCTCATGGGTCAAGTCTGGGTTTCAGAGAGAGTCAGGAAGCTTGCCTGGAGCCTTGTGGAAGAAAGCAGAAAAGAAGCCAATCAGCTCTCCTGCAGACTGGGCCTGCCTCTCTCCAGCCCTTCTGCTATCACGGGGATGGGGGTCGGGGGTGCAGAGTGGGGAGCTCCCCACCGCCAGCAGAGATCCAGGAGTGTGCCCACCAGACCCTAGTGGTGGGAGTAGCAGGCAGAAAGGGCGTGTCCTGAGAAACCCAGCAGAGAAACTCATTCACACCCTTGCCACGGGGGATTCCCTTCCCCCTTCTCACTCTCCAAGTGGGCACGCCAAGAGCATCAGAGACTTCTCTCAACTTGTCAGTGAAATATGGAGGAGCTGGCACGGGTTTGACACAACACCAGGAGGTATGGGCTGTGTGGACAGCTGTGTTCGGGACACATATGTACACAGCAAATGTCTCCCCTAGACAGGAACAGAGGACAAAGGAGTGGCTCAGGGTTATACACCCTTCATGTATGAAGCTTCAACTGGCTTCATTTAATGCACCCCAAAAGAACAAGGGGGGCCAGCTACTGAGCCCTGCTAGAGAGAGATGCAGAAAGGTCTCTGCTGGGGCTCCAGGAAGCCAATCAAGCCTAAACGGAGTAAATGGGACACACACACACACACACACACACACACACACACACTGGAAATGACCAAAGTTGAAAGGATTAACATAAAAATATAAGCTAATGTGATTGTGGGACACTAAAAGCAATCAATTATCTGCAGTAAATGTTCAGGCCGAGGACAGCTTACTTCTGAGCCTGAGTGCATTCTAGGTTACCCACTTCTGATACGGACTCCAAGTATATGAAAGCATTTGCTTTCAGCCTCAGCAAAACACAAATGAGGAAGGTTAATCTGCGTTAAAATAAATGACATCCAATAGATCGCTCCTGAACCTAAACCAAATGTAGGTCATAGATTATCTGCGGTTGGGGCTTTCTGTAGCACTGCTTCCCATCTGCTAAGGTGGTCCTCAAAGCAGCGAGCCAGACTTCTAGGAAGAGGCACAGAGACAGCGTCCACTGATGGGGCAGAGGAGGCTTTGGCTGAGGCGAGGCCACAGGTGTGTCCCCAGCCCAAGTCCAAGGGCCTTTCCTCCAGAAGAGGCCTTCAGCACCTCTTCCAAAGTTGCTGTCCTCTCCCCCCACAACATGTAACTAAAATTATGCTGCCATACCAGCTAGCTCACCTGACAAGCCTGGTGCAAAGTCCTCATGGGGCCACAGCAGTGTTCCTGGGGGGCCCTAAGACCAGGCCACAAATTTGTCCATCCACGGACTGACCTTTAGCAAAGACAACTTCTAGCTGGTGGGAGAGGGGGGTGGGGGTCCTGTCCATGTGCCCGCACTGGTTTCTGAGCCCCACTGGCAGGTTCCAACCAGGAGGCCAACAGAGCAGGCCATCACCTGAGCCATTGGGTCAACTTAAACACTTAAATGGGCCTCTGCTTAAACATACCCTAGGACACAGGACTCCATCCTTGGGGGCTCCTGATACCTCTATTTGGGGGCAACTCTAATAGCTCAGGTGACATCTAATGTCCCTTCCTACTCTACCATCTGGTGGTTCTAACAGACAGTTCTTGGGTACACTCGACATAGAGCTTCTCTCTGATTGTAGTTCTGACATCTGGACTTTGAACGTGTCTCATCCTATTTCCAACAGTCTGCGGGGAAGGGGAGACCCTGCGTCCCCTTACCCTCAGCCAGACAATTATACTCTCCCGTTCTTCATCATGGTTGCAGACCCTGCACCATTCTAGAATCCCAGTGTGTTAGAGCTAGAGGGACTCTCAGAGATCGTTCTTGCTAATGCTTTCCATCCTTTATCCTGTGATCACCCTAAGGAAATATTAACAAAATTTGGTTATTTTTGCACGTTTTTAAGTTTAAATTATAATTTTTATCAAATGTAGCTTTAATGCAATCTTTAACAGTGGTTATCACATGCATAAATTCAACTATCCTGGGGCACCTGGATGGCTTAGTTGGTTAAGCGTCTGCCTTTGGCTCAGGTCATGATCCCAGGGTCCTGGAATCAAGCCCCGCATCAGGCTCTCTGCCTGCCTCTCTGCCTACTTGTGATCTCTCTCTCTCTCTGTCAAATAAATAAATAAAATATTTTTTTAAAAAATCCAACTATCCCCCTCATTCAGCAAGTGGCACATACTGTCCAATTTAGTTCAGGTTAGAGAAGAAGCAGCGTGATTCGTTAACACGTTTGTAGATGTCATATTACATCACGTCAGCCCTGGGGATCCAATTCCATTAAAATAATCTAATCAAATGTTAAGGTATAAAAATAGTCAAAAGCTGCTCTCACACTCTGAAGCTGGAAATTCTTATCCTTAGTGCTTTGGAAGTTTTAGATTTTCTTTCTAAAAGAGAGAAGCTTTCAGAGTGATTTACGGGCAC
Organism: Enhydra lutris kenyoni; assembly: GCF_002288905.1. Classification (NCBI taxonomy): domain Eukaryota; kingdom Metazoa; phylum Chordata; class Mammalia; order Carnivora; family Mustelidae; genus Enhydra; species Enhydra lutris. The sequence goes on along the minus strand of NW_019154109.1, from coordinate 7,837,478 downwards.
TTCTCTGTTACAGGTATGAATGGTGTTTATTCCCCATGAATGAAAATCCACTTTAAGGATAACGATCACTTTTCTGAATACTAGAAACATCTTGACGTGCTATATAAAAATTCTGGTCCAATGAATACAATCTGGTAACCATCATGTTCATGCAAATTGGCAGAATTATTATTATTATCATTGTGCTCCTCGTTAACTCTATGAAGTTCCATATGTCTCCCATCTCCGTTCATGGCTCATTATGGATAAACTAAACAATAGATGGCTGAGAAGAAAAGCAAAACTAACACCAAGAGGCCAAAACCGGCCCTGTGGTCAATGGGCAGTGCTCGGCCCATAGCAAACCACCCGATCTCCTGGAACCCCTCATCCCTCACATACTAGGACAGCCCCAACCCATTTCATATTAAGGAGTAGGAAATGGAATAAAGGTCTTAATCAACTGAGCTGCAGTCTGATGCCATTTTAGCCCTTGGAGAACCCCCAGAGCTTCAGAATCACAGGCTGGGAAAGGAGTCTTGTTTAACCATCACCTCGCTTAGGGATGCACTGAATTTTCTTTTTTCTTTTCTTTTCTTTCTTTTCTTTTCTTTTCTTCTCCCTTTCCTTTTCTTTTTCTTTTCTTAGATTTTATTTATTTATTTGTCAGAGAAAGAGAGAGAGGGAGCACACAAGCAGGGGGAGCATGAGGCAAAGGGAGAAGCAGGCTCCCCACTGAGCAAGAAGCCCGATGTGGGACTGGATCCCAGAACCCTGGGATCATGACCTGAGCCAAAGGCAGACGCTTAACTGACTGAGCCACACAGGAGTCCCCTGCACTGAACTTTCTTATGAAGAAATCAAAGCCTAGAGTGAAGACAGAGAGGAGGTCACCGGGTATATCAGAGCGGAGCAAGGGTTGGTATCCAGGGGCCTGACTGAGTGCTCTCCTTTCACTGTGCACTCAGAACGCGTTCAAGGCTAAGACAAGGGATCAGCAAGGACAAGGTGGGAAATAGGGCCCCAGCACTCGGACTGTGTCCTGTTTGCCTGTGTACCCCGCCCAGTGCCAGGCCCAGCTCTTTGCGTAAGAGATACATATTCACTGGATGAATAAATGGATGAAACTGTAGCAGGGTCAGGATCTGTGTTCCTGGTGCCCCTCCCGCCCCCCGCCAGCACCCCGAGTCGTGCAGGGCCAGCTCCTATTCCCTTTCCATAAAGCTGGGACAGTTTCCGTCTTGTCAGGAAAACTGGGCCTCATCACCCAGCTGCTGGCAGTGCCCAGGGGACAGGTGACCAGGACATCAGCAATATGTCTGCCTCGCTGGGCTGGGAGTCAGGAGACCTGGGCTGGATCCCAGCTCTGCAACCAAAGAGTACTCAGACCATTACTGTTTCCCTTCAGGCCCTGTCCTGGTCTGTTCGGGCTACTATAACAAAATGCCAGACTGCGTCCCTTGTCGACTAAAGAACTTGACTTCTCGTGGTTCTGGAGGCTGGAAGTCCAGGCTCAGGGTGCCAGCGTGATCCGGTTCCACAACAGCCCTCTTCTAGGCTGCAGACTTCGGACTCCTCACTGTGTCCTGACTTGGTGGAAGGGACGACCTGGCTCTCTAGGCGCTTCTTCGTAATTGCAACTATCTCATGTGCAAGAGCTCTGCCCTCAAGACCTACCCACCCCTCAAAGGCCCCACCTTCTAGTACATCACCTGGGTATATGCGTTTTGGGGGGTTATAAACACCTAGGCCACAGCAGTCCCTCGCCTCCAAAATGACAGAATTGATCCAGTGGGTCTCCAAATGTGGTCGGACCCAGCAAGAACAGCCTCACCTGCAAACTTGACAGAGATGCACCTTCTTGGGTGTACCCCAGGCCTCCTGACTCAGAAACCGTGGGAGTGAGGCCCCTCACTGTGTTCTGACATGCCCTCCGGGGAACCCTAATGCAGGTTAACTTCCGAGCATCGCCGATTAGCCTGCCTTTCAGATCCCCTGTGGCTCTGACAGTTTCTGGCCCAGCCCGCATAAGGAGGAGACGATGCTGATCTTCACGACGGTCGCTGCAGCAAACACCTGCTGACCCTTGACGGCACCAGACACTCCTCTGAGCACTTCACGTCAGATCATTCCATGCCCAGCAGATCTCGGTAGGCAGGCTCAGACACAAATGGTTGAGGCTGACGAGCCCAGGGGTAAGGCCACATCTTCTCACCCAGTGGCTGCCGCCCTCTGAGCCTCGTTCGGAAGCCCAGAATGCGAGTCTATGAAACAGGCCAGAGGTAGACACCAATTCAGATGTGCGCACACACACAGCCTGTCCCCGGGCCAACTGGTCTCCCTGGGGACACACCTGCCCCCACGCACTCCAGAACTCTCATCCCAATGTGTCAAACCCGACTTCTGTATTTTGAACAATGCAGGTTGTTCAATAAATCATGGCCTGCGTGGCGTTACCGCTGATTATTTGACTTAATAGCAGTGAGAGCAGGGGTGATAGTGTTTCCGAGTGGTAGGTGAAGGCTCAGAAGCTGGGCTGCAGCCTAGCAGCAATGAAACGTCTTGGGAAAGGGGCAAAGGACCCTCTGTGCCTGTCCCCTGTCCTTATCCCTTCTGTCCCCTACAGCCAGTGTTAGCAACAACACTCAAATCAGAACAAGACCAGCTGAAAACACACACATAAAATCTTAACGGCTGTCATTTCCAAATGATCAGGCTTTCTGGTTTATGGGTTGTTTTGTTTTTGTTTTTGTTTTTAAATTCTACAACTTTTACCTTTATAACAAGAAAACTAATGTTTAAGAAATAAAAAGTATGGATTTGTGTACTTTACTGTATGTTTTACTTTAATGAAAATTATTGAAAAAGTTATGACAAAGGGGATTGCCTCCAACTCACTGAGTCCCTGCCGACCTAAGACAGCGTTAATTCCTGGTGACAGGGAGAAGGTAAATTCTCCAGAATGAACTTTTCCCTCAGAGTCTCTCAGGGTGTCCCTCTGGGAGATGGGGACACTGTCACTGCTTCCAGAGGGTTCATGGGCAGACAAAAAGACAGTCAGAGGTGAGTCCCCAAACTGCTCTTTACCCTGTCTTTGAATTCATGTTCTTATCAGCATCCTAACTGTGACCAACATGGTCAAACTCCTCTACCCCTGGCGATGTTGTGAGCTTTCGTCCCGGGGGGGAGAGACAGAAACACCTGACAACTGCCCCCACTCCTTGCTCCCCAAGCCTACTGCTCACAGGGAAAGAAGCAAAGCAGAAGGCGGCCCCGCCTTCAAGGGGATCTGGAAGTGCATCCAATATGGAGCCGAGAGGAGTCACTCATAACCTACTGGGTTTGCAGAATTTTCTGGAAAGAATGGGTCACAGTGGATGGGGAGAGGCAGTGGGGAGTCAAGTCCTCCATAACCCCTAGTCTTGCCAAGAGCACCAGTGGATGAGGAGACATAAGGGAAAGGAAGCTGGTGGATTCTCAGGGAAAGGGCCAGTGGGGACACCCCTCCCCTAGCTTACACAGCCCAAAGCAAGTCAGCAGCCCCATGGTAATAAGAGAATTCAACCTGAGCCCCCTTCCTCCCTCCTGTCTCATGCTGGCATCTTGGGTAAGAGGACGGAGGGGTGTCAGGCAGCAAAGGTATTCTGCAAATAGACAGATGGTGAGAAAATTCTGCTACCAATTAGGAGGCTGGGTTCTGCTCCAGGCTTTGCTGTCGGGTTGCTGCACAGCTGTAAGTGAGGTCCTTCCTCAGGCTTCACTTCCTCCTCTGCAAAATGGGGGGCTTGACATAACTTAGGGAGTCCCAAAGTCTCCCTAAGCTCAGACATGAGATACTAAGGGCTTTGTCATAACCAAGAAACTCTCGGCTGCTCAGGCCTGTGCATCTCTTACTCCAGCAGGGGAATATGGTCTCTACCTAGAGTTACAGTGGACTTAATGGCTGGAAGAGTCCTCAGCACTCAGGTAGCACGGAGGTTAAAAGATCCGTCAGATGAAATCTGGTTGGAATCAGACGGATCTGATCTGAAGCCCCGCTGCACAGTTAGTAGAGACCTTGAGGAAAAGCAACTCAAGTACTTGGGCTTCACTTTCTTGTGAAATAAGGCTACTGATGATACATCATATAAATGAAGTGTGGAGTGGGGCGGCTGGGTGGCTCAGTTGGTTAAGCAACTGCCTTCGGCTCAGGTCATGATCCTAGAGTCCTGGGATCAAGCCCTACATCAGGTTCCCAGCTCCATGGGGAGTCTGCTTCTCCCTCTGACCTCCCCTCTCATGTCTCTCTCTCTCTCTCTCTCTCTCTCAAATAAATAAATAAAATCTTAAAAAAATAGATGAAGTGTGGAGTGAGACAATATTTATTAAAAGCACTTAGTGCATTGCCTGGCACATAGTAAGCTCTGACCTCCTGGAGGCTGCCATCATTCTAACCCTGCTCTCCTTATTATGACCATTGCTGCTATGACAATAGCCAGGGATGGGAGAGGTTACAGGCTACTCGTGCCTAGAACACAGCACACGTCCTGTCCTCCCACTGCTGATGAGGTTGATAACCATGGTCCCTTTACACATCTCTGCGAGAAGGGAACCATGGGGCCTCCTAGTTGTCTCAACCCAGAACCAAGCCCCACGGGAAAAGGAGGTCTCTTCCTATTCAGGAAGCTTTATACCTGTCCCCCCTCTTCTCTTACACACACACACACACACACACACACACACACACACAGAGCCAGCGGTCTTCCGTCAGTACCACGGAGAATTCTAGGATAGACTGGGGCAAAGGTTGAGCAGGTGCCAGCTCCCCAGCTGTGTCTGAATATAGGGCTCAGAGTAACCCACACAAAACAAAACAGAAAATGAACAAGCAGCAGCCACACAACCAGTGATGATGCAAGAAGACAATGGGTTCTTCCCAGGCCTGGCCACCAAGTCCCGTGGCTGTTGAGACCAGGACTTGAAACCCAGCCAGGGTGGGGGTGGGGTGGGGTGGGGCGCAGTGATGGTCACATGGTATTCTGGACCAGAGCTGCTTGAGCTGGAAGAGGTCTTGTGTTGGGTGGATTGCTCTCCATCCCCCACCTAGAGATCCCGGGCTGCCTTATGCGACACCAACTGAGACCTGAATCACAGGAGAAGCCCAGGAGAGAGCCAGACTAGGAATCCACAGGCCAAGAGTCAGGAGGTGGGTAACCAGCCTTGGCTCTACCTTGATTCATGTCACTTCCTTAATGGGCCACCCACCTTTCTGTACTTTGATTTCCTCACCTGGAAACACTGTATTGCCTAAAAGTGATATATTAACTCAGTGTGGCCAGGGGTATGATAAAGATACAGTTAGGTCAGACGAAGCAAAACGAAGGGACCGAAATGGAGAAAGGGACTCTCATTCCCTGTCCTGAGATGTGCCTCTCACATTTCTTACTGTTTTGCTGACCGACCCTGTGTTGGCTTCCACACCACTTCTGAGCCTCCCTTCCTCCCTCCTGTCCTTTTTCCCTATGGGTGTCACCAGAAGGAAATTTGGTCTTGAGGATAACTAGACTGTCCTTTTCTTCTAATCTCTGCCCCCTCCCCTTGGAGGCACTCCCTAAGGAGCTTGCTGGAGCAGAGAAAGAGCAAGAGCTCCCTCTTTCCAGGATCCCCCATAACCCTCCTTCCTTGCAGTCTTCCAGGTCGCCATGGACCGTACGCACCCTCTCTGCTAAACTGCGAGAGCTCTGTGTCCACACCAGCTGTGTGCATCTGTCCTTTAGGACTCTGCGTACTTGGTTATCTTCCCCATGCACGGGTACCTGACGCGCTCATCAACCAGAGCGCCAGGTACAACTAGGGTCCCAGAAAGATCGCCGCTTCTTCCCGCTGCAATTCTCACCGTACCTAGAACGCAGCTGAGCACCTTGCTGAGGTCCAAAAACATTTTCTTTCCTCAGCAAAGTCGTGACGTGTGGACAAGGCAGAGCATGAAGGTACTTCCAGGAAAGGAGGTGGGAAGTACCATGAGTTCACTTCCATGGGCCACTTCTTACTCAGCAGGCACTGTGCAAAGGGGTTCCTGTGCATTACCTAATTCCACTCTAACGACTCCATGCAGGGCAAGCACCATTGAATTCTCAGTTTACAGATGAAAAGTAAGGGAGATTTAAGTCATTTGCCAAAGGTCACACGACTCGTGAGTGGAGAGCCAGATGTGAACCCAAGCCCTTGCTCTTGGGCTATTTTCCCCTTCCGAGACCAGATGCATGCCCTTGGGCTTTCTGCAGTGGGAACTGGGAAAAACAAACCTGGGGAAGGAAGAAGGGGAGGAAGGCTGACAACTGACCCGGAGCAAGCACGCCCCAAGCCAGCAGAATAGCTTTAGCCACCTCTGAGCAGCGCTTGGCCTATTCTGGTCTGTCCCTGACATGCCAACATCTGGGTAGACCCCAGATGATGTCACCAGCCCACTGAGAAACAAAGCATTCTTGCTCTCAGGAGCTCCAGCTGCAACTTTTCAGGGTGCCATCTAAAAGCCCCCCCCCATTTCTCAAGGTGTAAGAACACAAACAATCTGGGGAAATATGTTCAGAGAGGGTTTTCCCAACCAGACTCCAAATGGGGCCAGCACCTGACCTAGACCCTAACCCTACTCATATATCAGCCTTCCAGAACTTTCCAGCCAGGCCCAGCCCCACACCATTCATAGTCTTTTGCAACATTTCATTTAACCTCACCTCCCCCTCAACCTGCCCATCTCACCGAGGCCGCCAGCTGCCAGTACCGCATGACAACGCATCAGCGCCCCACTGCCGAGATGGAAAAGGAAAAGGGTCAGAGGCCTGGGGGCCCACCAGCCAAATCCATCCCAGCCCCAGAAGCCCAGGAGGTTTCATGCCAATTGCTAAGATACTCAGGACAGGTGGTCCTGGAATAACCACATATGCACAGGAGAGAAAAATTGAAAGCACTAAGGCCCCAGACCTCTGCAGCTAGATGGGGAATTCATGGCGTTACAGCAAGGCATCCTGGTGGCCAGTCTTCCAGGCGACAGAGGATTCGTTTTCAGCCCGGCCTGAACTGGGAGTCTTTATTCCTACCAGAGAGGCAGCATGCTGACCGTGCAGAACCACAGACAGGAAGCAGACTTCTCAGACACAGAAAACCCTAGGGACACTTGAAGAGAAAAGAGAGGGGAAAAAAAGCCAAAATGGCTTTTAAAAAAAAAATGGAGATTTAGCAGAGAAAATATTGACGCAACACAATGGATAAGCCCTCTGTACTTAAATGTAAACTCGGTAAATTCCTAAAGCTGAAGAAAGTTCTGGACGCTATAATCCCAGTCCTGATACAGGGAAATAACATCCTGGCACAGAACTTCATGGAATACGTAAGGGAAAGATCGGCCAAATTAGAGCACAGCAAGAGGACGAATGTGGACCAGATACGAACAGAGACTTAGTCACAGCTCAGCGAGGAGCGCGATGTTCATATCCAAAGCCCACCGAGGGATTTGTTTGTAGTGCCTGTGAAGTCACTTGAGTTTCCTCTCTAGTTCTCTTTCTCGGTGTGGATTCAGTTGTCTCAGCCGATACCCGACAAGACCCCAAGTTAAAGAACTCGAGGGGCACTGCGGTGGCTCAGCCTTCAGCTCAGGTCATGATCTCAGGGTCTTGGGATAGAGCCCCACACTGGGCTCCCAGCTCAGCAGGGAGCCTGCTTTTCCCTCTTCTCTCCACTCTTGCTTTCTCTCACTATCTCTGTCATCCTGTCTCTCTCTCTCAAATAAGTAAATAAAAATCTTTAAAAAAAAAAAAAAGAAAGAAAGAAAGAACGAACGAACGAACTCAGGTACACACAGATAAGCACCTGGACCAGGTGGATCCCTCGGCGACGGGTCAAACCGTGCAAACCAGCCCTCTCCCCTCTCTTCCAAACAACCTAGCCAGGCTTCAGCCAGAATGTGTCCCTGTTCTCACGGCAGCATTGCTGAAGCCAAGAGAGGTGGACAGGAAGACAGCAGACACTGGGAACTCCTCTCTGGGCTGAAGCTGTGGGAGGAGATGGGCCCCTCCCCCTCCTCACCTGAGGAGGGAGCACTAGCACCAGGCGATGAAAATAAAAATAACCCATTGACGTTACACCTGTGGATGAGGAGAGGCTCATGGGATTGCTCCCTTTTGTGTTTCCATTTTCTTTTAGGTCCAGAATGAAAGGGAAACCTAGGTAGGCGAAATAGACGAGAGCTGGGTCAGTGGCTCTGTCAAGCAGAGGGCGCAGGGGGGCGGATTGTGGGGGCAGACGGTGATTCTTCTATAGGGGAAGGTGTCACAGCCTCTGCCTTGGGGCCTGAGGAAGACTTTGAGCAATGTCTTCACAGTGCAGTGTTGGCCAAGACTCAGAAGGCTCTGGGGCCATGCCCTCTAACATTCCCTAATGGAAGACTGGTGTTTCTGTGATAGCCAGCCTCTTTTGTCACTCTTTAAAACAAGTGAGCCCCAAACAAGAAAGCTTCTCAAACCAAGGGGCCATCAATCAGCCCGTGCTGGAACCCAGAGCTGCCCATGGGGTAATGAGCCAGGAGGAGGAGAATCTGGAATCAGAGCCAATCCCAGCTCTGCCACTGAGAGCTGTCCTACTTTGGGCAAGCAGGTTCCCATCCAGAGCCCCCATTTTCTCAGTGTAATCAGGATCATGATACCCCATCCAAGGGTTGTGATAAATCAGTGAGAGGACACAAGCCACGCCAACAGCACAGCCCTGGACACAGAGTAGGTGACCCGTGAGTGGTACCTCCCTAAGCCCCCTTGGTCTTCTGTAGACAGAGGCACACGTGGTGGGGCCTGGGAGTGTCCTTTAGAACAAGAGCTTGCAACAATACCTGTGGCTTTATCCCACCTCTTTGAAAATGAATTCTTACACAATCTCTTGTCTGCATAATAGCCCCGTTAGGTAGGCATTATTATTCTCATTTTTACAACTGAGAAAAGTAAAGCTAAGGAATGTTAAATAACTTGCCCTACTCGCCTTTAGACCCCCAATCCCTCCGGTCTTCAGCTCCTCGATCCAGGGCCCGCTCTGCCACCCCACACTGGCGTCATCATCCCTTCAATATAGACTTCTTGAAAGTTTCCTAAGTGCCAGGCATGGTTCTAGGTACAGGATGTCCTCTCTGACTTGTCATCCCAAGAGTAGCACTGGCCTGCTCTAAGCCAGCCACATTCTTCGATCCCTCATGGTCGATGGTACATGCATGGGAGCGGTGGCCAGAGTGATAGATGGGAACGCATCACGCTGTTACCAGCTGAGCTGACTGAGGATGACTGTAGGGCATGACTGGTAATCTGCTATAAGACGTTCTGTGCCCTGGAGGCACTTACAGACTCTCGGGGTAAGGAAGGGACAGCCAGGTGAAAAGCATATCAGAGGGAAGAGAAAGACCATTCAGATGGCCAGTGGTTCTCAGCCAGGGCTGAGATATATACATATACATATACATATACATATACATATACATTCTGATATATACATATCAGAATCATGGAGGGGGTTTTTCAAACATTCTGGTGCCTGGACCCAACTCTCAGAGATTATGTTACTGGGCTGTAGAGCAGGTCCCAGCGTCTGCATATTTTGAAATCTTCCCATGCGAGACTAGCATGTTGCCAGGTTGACAACCCACAAACAGGGCCTTGCCAATCAGAGTATGGTTTGCTGACCAGCAGTACTGGCATCCCCTGGGGGCTGGTAAGGAATGCAGAAACTCAGGCCCAATCAGACCTCATCATTCTGCCTGTGCACTTTAACAAGGTCCCAGATGACTTGTGTGCCCACAGAAGGTGGGAAAGGGCAGGCTCCTTCCTGTGAGTCAACCAGAGAAGTCCCCCACCCTAGGTCCAGCTGGGAGACACAGCCCACCTGCTCCCCACCAGGCAGTGCACACTCCATGAGGGTAAAGCAGGGGAGCTCAGGTGACTGTTGGGAGCCATGCCACCAAGCTCTGCCTTTCCTATCTCTCCCAGAGCTGCTTGACCCTGCATCACGGAGCTCCGTGTACAAGAGCTGCTGGGGTTCCAACAAAACCCTTCTGTGCTAGAAGGAATTTCAAGAGCTAGACCCTGTCACCATTTCAGTGACCAGAAGAAAAGGGAGTTTCTTTCCCTTCCACACAGCCCTCTCTCCCTTCCCGAGTGCTCTTTAAGGAAGAGGCCAGCTCAGGACAGCACCGCCTAAACCCAACCCCAGTGAGACATCGAGCTGCCTGACCAGCCATAAAGGCAGCACTGTCCTTGGAGGCCAGGAGGTGACTGGTACCAGCTACGCCTCATGAAGAAGGGAATCCTCGAGGAGAGAAGGCCAGACAGAGACACACACAAAATCTTGCCCCTGCTGGCATCCTGCAACCCACTCGCAGATCTGCATCCCTGCTACCACTCTGTCTTTGTTTCTGTCTATCAGTCATGTGTGTGTGTTGTTTTCACACGTGCCTGCCTTTGCTCTCTCATTAGACTGAGAGCAGCCATCCCGGCTCCTCCTTTGTCACTGCCCACAGTACCAAGTACAGAGACTTACACCCAGCAGGGGCTCAATAAATATTATTTGTATTCATGTGCACACATTTTCTAGGAGCCAAACCCATAGCTCCAGGCTAACAAAGAGAGCTACTCACTAGCAGGCATTCATTAAGTATTACTATCAGCACACTGAGATTCTACGGGAGAAAACAAGAAAACTGTAAGGCACATCTTCAAAAAGCATGCAGTCTGGTTTAGGAAATCAGATTTATATGTGCCAAACCTAAGACCAGAGACCCACAGAAATCGAGCATGTTCATAAGGTTAGGCACGCCTATGTACACTGCATATGCCAACACAATGGAAATTTTCTACTCCGGTCTTTTGACAGGTTATTATTACTTACTTACAGAGTGACTTTTAAAAAAAAAAAGATTTTATTTATTTGACAGAGAGAGATAGCACAAGCAGGGGGAGCTGCAGAAGGAGAGGAGAAGCAGACTCTCCACTGAGCAGGGAGCCTGATGTGGGGCTCGATCCCAGGACCCTGGGAACATGACCTGAGTCAAAGGCAGATGCTTAATGGACTGAGCCACCCAGATGCCCCCTGGAGAGGTTTTAGACACTCTGAAATGTTGAGTAGAGGGAGTGCATTTTCACAATGAAAGAAGAAATGGGCTGAGACTCTCATGTAAATACAGACTCTAAGGCAAAATTTACTAGGCTACAAATTGGGTCATTTTAGCATGCAAATGTGCACACAAATGGTCTCGCCTTAAAAGGGCCATTCACTAGTTCCCTCAATCCATACTTTTGCTTTCATTACAAGGACTGCAAAGTCAGATGGGGTAAACTAGGCTGATGCCAGAAAGCCCACGCATTTCCTAGTCCTAGGCAGAATTCTTTTCTAGATCCCTTTGGGTTGCTCTAAACATTCTCTGGCTTTACCTTCCAACCTTGCATCATTGGAGAGGAAAATCTTTCAGAGGCAGGTCAGCACCCTGGACAGCAGCAAGCTCCCTACCTGAGCCCATGAGAAAGTTCCAGCATCCTAGTTTGCCCAACGCCCTTTCAGAAGGAACTAACTCTCAAACACCACCCCAGACACGGAGCAAGCTCAGTCAAGAAGCGTCAAATGCTCCTCACCAACTACTCAACCAAGGTCGGGATTCTCTGCACTCTGGCCCCAGCCAGTCCCTCCAGCTATACCTTCCACTGCTCTAGTCTGGCCAGGGCAATGCCTGACCACAGCTTCCCTCCTGTGAACCTTTGCTTATGTTCCTGTACCCCACCAGAAAGGTCCATTTCCTCTATCTACTCAAATCCAACCCATCCCTAGGCCCAAACTAGCCCCTGCTTCTCTTCAAAACCTTCCCAAAGGACTTTAGTCTACATTAATTTCCTCTCTTCTCTGATATCCCAAAGCATTATTGGTTTAGATAATGCTTTAGGGAACTTAATTACTTATCCTCTTGCACAATTACTAGGTTTATCTGTAACTTTTAAAGTTCCCAGTGGTCCAGTATGTGAAGAACTACCTCTGCCAGCAACTAGCCATGCAGCCACGAGCAGAATATGGAGCCCTTTTGAGTCTGTTTCTTGGTTGGTCAAATAATGATCTTGGATTAGACCATCTCTAACATTCTCTGAGATTAAAGATGCTCTCAAAGCAAGAAGCCACCTAGAAGTGTGCCATGCAAGTAGAGCCTCTGAAGACTGACTATAGTTGCAACAAATATTATATATATTTTATAATATATTTTAAAAACCCCACAAGGCATAGCCCAGGGCTTGGGTCAGCCAGAGAACTCTGGTTTAGTTCCCAACGTGAGTCCCAAAGCCTTCAATTCCACTCAGTGTGTGATGATGATCAGAAAGAGATCTCGTTTCTGTCCTGTCCTTGTCTACGTCAGCATAGGAAAATCGCCTGTGGCCTCAAAGGCATTTTCCTTCATAAAGAACATGTCACCACCAACGTGTGGAAAAATACCACACAATGGGCATTATAACAGTGTCTGCAATATAAACACACACGTACAGGCCAACCAACAGCTGACAGCAGTGTTAACTTCACCACTAATGATGCATAAGCCCAGACAGACTGGCAAATAACAAAAGGCATCATCTTTGGTGACGCCCCCAAATAAAACACTGGCTAATCTCACCGGGAGAAGTTCCAAAGGGGACGGAGAACTGACGTAAAATTTCAGCTCAGTGTTATACTTCCTGTCAAAAGTCCTAGTTATAATTCTTCCTTGTGTTTGAAATCCTATTCTCAAAGCATTCAGTTTATGGATCCACACACACAACAAGGGATGACTTTTCCTCCCTCGCACCTGGAGAAATTAAGGCTCCCAAATGTTCAACAACAGTTGTGTTGCAAATAAAGATCTGAACAGAATCAGGATCCAGTTGGAATAATTCCACTAACATAGGCAACATGTACCCCCAGGCACAAACACACATGAACATACACACACTCGGAGAAGTCTTAGTGATATAAAGAGACAAGTTACGAAACTCACTGGCCCTGGAACTGGAAGATTCCACTGAATATTGCAAAAGATGCTACTGCCAAAGGAAATTGGCCAGCATCAATAAAGAAGGAGGGAACTCTCACCGGGAAAAGTCCTTGGAATTGCTCTGCCAGCCATTCACTTGCATCCCAAAAAATCACAAGATCAGAGAACAAAACTTAGCATCTGGTCAATCCACCCCCACTGGCCTAAACTAGATCCAGGACAGTGAGCTCAGCACAAAAACCATCCTGTTTTAGGCACTCCCTCAAGCTGGTCATGCTAAGTTTCCAGAGAAGGAAAGCACAGAGACTCCAGCACAATCAGGTTAGAAGAGCAAAGACTCCAGCACTCGGGGTCCTCTACAATTACATCTCAATAAACCATCCCAGACACATTCCCTCACTACTGAATTACACGCACCCAACCATACCATTTATTCATTCCGAAGATCCCCTGCACATTCCTGCTCTTACTCCAAGAGTTCTGATTATTAAGTCTTCAAGTTTTGCTATCTCAAGACCTCAAGTACTTCCTCTCGCAAGAAGCTTTTCCAGATCACCTAAACCCAACATAATCTCCTGCCAATCTTCTAGCATTTACTGTCTGTAATTAGCAAATGTTTCTTACATATGAACAAGTATCTTCATTTCTCTTTAGGGAGGAGACGAGGTCTCATGAGCCTCCAGAAGATAGTGCCGGACCCCTTGTGCACACAGCAGGTGCTCAACAAATATTGGGTGATGATGATGACAACGATAGGACCTTCTCAGAGGTGCAGCTCCCACTGAAGGGCAGAACTAGGTATGAAGCTCCGCGCACCTGGGGCTGGGTGGGGCGGGCGGAAACAGCCCAAAAGAGAACCCACAAGTCAACAGCCGCTCACACAGCCTTCTTCCAACTCTGAGTGCTGGGGGCTTTCCTCATTCTAGGACTGAGTGGGAAATCCTCCCTTCCTACCCCTGAGCTGCTGATTCCAGGCTGTTTATCTCGTTAACTCTGTTTATTGTGATCCTGGTAAGAGGTTCTGAAGCCCTCCAAGCCCCTCTCTAATTAAATTCATTAGAACAGATTGGGGCTTCCTTTCAGCATCTCAGAAAAATTAACAACACGATTAGCATCATAATGACGGGGAGAGGGGCTGCCAGGGAGGCCTTTCAGGAGGGGCTGGCCCAGCCTGGGAGGGGATGAGTGAGGAGGAGCAGGTGAAGGAGGAGAAAGCAGATGCTCAGGCAGCTGCTTTCCAGAGAAGGGAGCCGCAGGAGAGAGGAGGGGATGACAACAGCCCCAGGGGATGAGCCCACCATACCCCAGGCACTCTAACTTTATCAAGGCATGACCTTTGGGAGAAGAAGGGCAGGACAAGAAATTAATCAATGACATATTCCAGAGACATGAGCTTCTAGGACAAGAGACTTTGAGCAATCTTCTGGTTTTACAGACAGAAACACATTTAAGCTCTGTTCATGATAGAGCCGGAAGTAAAAGAGAAGCCCCTCCTGCTTTTCAGGGTGATGTCCTTTTCCTGTAAGACTTCATCACAAGGAACTGGAGAGAGCAGGCTAGATGAGGGAGGTCACTTCTTTCCCAGGGAACCCAAACCCATCAGGTTTTAACTTATACACCTGGTGGGTTCCCTCATCTAGGATAATCTCCTCTTCCACCAATTCAAGCGATTCTGCAGGCCTCAGCCCCATTCTCACCTCCTCTATGATGAGCCGCTGACATTTGGTGAGTACTTATTACCAGCCAGGTGCCCTGCTGGGGCACTGCCTTCTCACATTTAATCCTTAGAACAGCTCTGCAAGGTTCATATTAACATCTCCACATTACAGATGGGCAAGCTGCAGCTCCTTGGAAGAACCAAGGTTTGAATGTAAGTCTGACCTCAAAGACTGAGTAGTTTCTACTATGCCTGTCACCTCCCTGACTCCAACAGTCATACCGAGGGATCACTCCTTCCTTTGAAGTTCTACTCTCCAGGGTCTGAAGACTTAATTGCATACTGTCTTATATGATTCCTAGGAGTTGTCATATATTTCCATGTATTTCCCCCATTTGAAAGTTTCTGTATCCTTCAGAAGGACATAGAAGGTACTCAAAGATGTATGATAACTGGGCCTTTCTAATAGATTTTACTAGACAGCCTTGGGCTAAAACATCCTAGATTTTTATTTTTACTCTCCTATAATATATAGGAGAGGTGTATGAGCTTTGATGGCAAACACACACAGGTTTAAATTCTAGCTCTACAACTTACCTGTTCTTCAATCTTAAATAACCACCTTTCTGAGTCTGCTTCCTTATCTATAAAACCAGAATCCTAGCAATACTACTTTTTTTTTTAGGGTTTACCCTTATGAAGATTACATGCAGTGATGCATACAAGCACAGAGTAGAGTGCCTAGCACACAGCAAACCATCTAGAATGATGACTATAATAGTATGACACTTTTTATTTTTCTTGGCCTGCCTCGAGATCTAAGGAAAGGAGGGTGGCTCAGGAGTTCTCCAGTTGGCTGACACAACCTGACTGGTGCTGCTGGTCAGCAGAGCTTTGGAAGTGCCTACTCAAGCACCCAGCATGGCCATTAGCTCCCAGAGCCTCCCTTGCAGGCCCAAGGACCAGGCCAGATACATCCAACCTCTGCCCTTGCAGCGAGGCGTGGGCTCTAGCTGGGCATTTTGAGTAAATGCTCCAAAGTTTGATATCGAGCTGCTCTGGCTGAAACAGGGTGTATCTCAACTGTGGAAGACAATCACTCCAGGTCCTACTGTGTCTACCATGACCCCTCAGCCATGCTCCTACAATGCCAAGAACTCATCCAGCCTCTGCTAGAGCATTTCTTGTACTGAATTTTCCTTTGTTTTTGTTTCTGTCTCTCCAACTCACTCATCCCCCAGTCCCTAGCACAATTCCTTGGATATATTCAAAGACTCAGGACACACTAATGCAATGAGCTAAATTTAGTGTGTGGGGAAGAAGGGGCCTCCTCAGACAGATAAGACTGAGGGTCTCCATCCTCACGTTCTTTCCCAGTTCAACTGTGGATGTGCCTGGTGGCCTGTGCTCAAGGGAATAACTTCAAAACCCTCCCCTCCCCCACCTGAACTTCTCTGATGAATCCCACCTGGTTCTGACCTCCCCAGGACCCCAAGACCCTTCCCCACCTACCAGAGCTTGGGATTTTCCTCCTTATCTTGCTTCTAGGCATGTACTTGCTACTTCCCATCAGATAGCTCCTGGGAGGGCAGACTGGGTTTCTTTTCCTCTGACCCCTGTAACATGCTAAGCATACCCAGACCACAATTTGCCCCTAAAATACAAGCGCTTAGGAAATGGGAAAGTGGAGTAGCCTTGAACTTGTCCCAGAGTTCCCTCTGGGTGCCTTCCCCCCATGGGCTAAAGCAGCACCCACTGAGGTTCAGCTGTCCTAGCTCTTCCCCCTAAAGCCAGGGATCTGGTAATATCTTACGTCTCACCTCCTCTTCCATCCTTTTCCAAGTCGACTTTAGGGCCAGACTGGACCCACCCTTCTGGACAGACTCACCCAGTCATCTTCATGGTTCTAGAGGAGAGGGGGCTGATACCACTGGAATGAAGGACCTGCCTCTCTACATCCTCGTCCAGATGTTCTCACTCAAGCTTATCTGTGGTGTTTGCCTGTTTACTTGTCTCTCTTCTCCAGGACACTGGGAGCTCTGAGAGACCAGACGCTGTCTCAGTCTTCATCTCTACAAGCCCCACATGGAGCAGGGCAGCAACTGCAGGCTGCATTCGTATTTGCTAAATAAATAAATAAATATGGAGCCAGCCTTAAGTTCTTCTCGCCCCCAACCCCCACACCCCCTGTCCTCCAGGCCAAACAGACTGAAGACTGAACTACTCTGTCTCCCCGCTCAACTTTCTGGTGTCCTAAGGATTTCTTTTCTGTAAAGACTAAGTAATGAGCCTCACATGCCAGCTCTCCGATGGGCTTAGAGGACAGTGGTGCCAAGGGAAGGGAACAAGATGCAAGAACAGAGTGATGGGAGCCTTGGAATTCTGTCCCTCCGTCGCTGCAGAAAAGGGACCTTCCTCTGCACCTCCTCCTCAGATAGCCAAGCCAGAACTCCCCCCACCCCGGAGAGCAACCACCTCCTCAATGTGCCCCGAAAGCAGCAGCCCCAAAGCAGCTGCCCCGGAAGCCAGTCGGCTTCAGCCCACAGGGAGCTCGCTGCATCTGGCTCCAGCTCTCCCGGGAGCCCGCTCCTCTTTCTCTGGGCCTTGATTTATCTCTGCGAAGCCTCTGTGATGCTAAACTAGGGATCTGGGGTGAGAGTCATTGCACAAAACCAGCAAATATGTACCTTGTTATCAGAATCCCCCACATAACCTCAGCCCCAATCAAGCATTTCAACGTCAGAACCTTAATCCAATCAGCTCTCCGGAGAGCTCCAGGTGTTGCCTCCTCCCCGGGCCAGGAAACGCCTGGGGAAGCTTCCTGCCCCACCCCCTATAACGGGAGGGGGCGCAGAAAGGTAACAAAGTGGTGGACAGCCAGCCCCCTAGATGCACGCCCCTCCCCCTTGCCAGGCAGTGCCTAAGTCCCCTTTAGGGTTGTCGCACATGATCTGGAGTCCAAACACTGGGATTTCTAAAGAGAGGGACCCTTATGGAGATGGGACAGAACCCATCAGCAATGTGCTATTCACCCCCAATTTAAGCCCTGGGGATTTAGCTGAAGTCCCAAGACAGGAACTGGGCTACCAATCCCTTTCCAAGGGAGCAAACACAATTTGTGGGGTTAAATGTGAATGAGTCTCTTTCCTCATTTGTGCTATTCTCATTCTTTATCTACACACACACACACACACACACACACACACACACGGACACACACACACACTTTCAGCTGAATCCAAAGGGGAAGATATTAATCCCTCAGAAGTGCACCTCAAAAAAACAAAAAAGAAAGAAAAGAAAACCCAGCAGTTTTCTCAACACACACACACACACACACCCACACACACAAAGAAGGGCCAACTCGGTCAACACAAAAGATTAGAATGACACCCCTCCTCCCCAATTTCGTCCAATTCCTCCTGCAGCGCAATTCCACCAGATCCAACCATCCCCAAACCAGAGCGGAGGACAGGTTTCTGTCTTCCCTCTTCTCCCTGTTCCCCACTCCCACAGCTGGTATGGCCCCTGTCCTCCAGAGCCTCCACTCACCACACACATTTTCCCTGGGCTTCCCTACTTACGTCTCAAGTTCGGTGGGTTCTGAACCTGCTGGTCTCTGGCCCCATACAAACAATTCAACTCCTGCCCAACCATGTCTCAAAGGCCTGCAGTCTGCCATCGCTGGAGCTTTGATTGGGCCCCAGCAGGGCTCATCACGGTTCCAAGGGTAGCTACACCAGGCCCTCATTCCAGGCAGACAGACAGGCTGGAAAGGGGCACTGTCATCCATTCCTCCAGACTGGGGGAGGAGGCATCTCTGCCCAACACACACACACACACACACACACACACACACACACACAGCCTACTGCCAAATGCCAAGGAAGGAATCAGGAGCAGAACCTGGCTTGAGGCAGGAGAGGGGCTGCTGTGGGGACCAGAGTCTAAGTGATTCAGCAGTCTGCCCTCTCTTCAGCCCAGACCATGCGCCACACTCATGGCAGCTGTGCCAACTTGGAGGCTGAAGAAGAATTCTCTCTAAAATCCAAAATTCTCCAACCTTCCAGCGGGGCTCCGCATCCAGGCCTTTGCATCCCAGGGCTCAGAACAAGACCAGTAAGAGGTCCTCAGCCATTCCCTTGGACCCTGCCTCTTGCCCAACCTAGTTTCCCTATGCTTAGCACTCCCTCCCACAGTCCATCTAGGAAACCAACCTGCACCAGGGAAGGCTGAGGAGGAACACAAGAGGCCGACTAGCTGCCAGCATCCTTCACCCACAAGCCATGAATTGGATCAAACATGCAGAAAGGGGTTATAAGTGGATTCCGCAACCGTGACTACATCAGGCCTTCAGAGCCCTAGGCCTCCCCAAGCAGTGAAGGAGGGCCCCGGGTCAGGTGATGGGAGGCTCAGTACAAGCCTTGTGGATACACAGAGCACCAGGAAGGGCGAATGGGAAAGGTGATGGGGGGCAGGCCAGCTAACAGACAAGGAGGGAAGATGGGATTCTTGAGAGGGACTATGGTGCAGGAGGAAACCAAGAGGCAGCTAGGAAGCGGCTGGGACAGGGTGTGCAGAGGGACCTGGGGAGGACAGAAACTGAGGGAGCAGATGGAGAGACAGGCACACAGAGTGACGGGATATGAGGTGGGGATGAGGACAGGGGAGGCCAAGGAGAAGGGCTGATGTGAGGGATAGGAAAGATGGGGTCATCCAGAGCGGGGTGTGGAGGTAAACAGGTATAAGGGCAGGGCTGTGGATGAGGCAGGGACGGAAAGCAAGGAGAAGAGGTCGAGGATGCAGGAAGGGGGAGGGAATGAGGCCAATGAGACAGAAAGGGTGTTGGGGTGGGCAGGGGGGGTGAGAGCTGAATGGGGGTGGATGCAGATATCCACAGAACAGGATGGATTCGGGGCAGGTGATGGTGTGGAGACGAGAAGGGACGGGGATGTAGTCAGAGGGGGATGGGGACCGGTCGGGGGATGGAGACGGGCAGAAGAGGGCGGCAACAAGGGGGTGTCGCTAGATGGGTTTCCAGGACCCCCGTTCTACCGCATCCCCCACCTGTCCGGTATCCGCGCTCGCCTACCTCCGAGGGCGCGGGCTCCGGCCCTGGGCGCAGTCCGTGCTGTCCGTCGCCCGCGCCGCCACTTCCCCCGCGTCCCCTGCAGCGCCTCTCGCCGCCAGCCGCCGCATTAGGGCAGAGACCGGCCCGTGCGCGTTCCCGGGCGGCCGGCGCGGCCCCGCCGTCCTGCGTGCGCGCCCCCGCGCCCCTCCCTTCGCGCGCCGGGCGGGGACCCGGACGGAGAAGGTGGGGGCGGAAGATGCTCGGAGCGCGGCCTCGCCCGGCGCGTCCGAGAGCGGTTCGCTAGGCCTGCGCGGCGGGGGGAAAAAAAGCTCCTGCTTTCTCTTCTCCCCCACCCACACACCGGCATTGGAAAGGAGCGTCCGGGAAGCCCCTGCGGTATCAGGTTTTGCCCTGAAAATGCCCCTCCACCATCAGATTGTGACTTCTTGGAGGCAGAAATGTGTCGGAGCGCTTGTGTTCCCAGGGAGACTTGCTTGCTTGGGGTAGACTCTCCAGGGACGTTTGTTAATTGAAGAGTGTTTGGATCCCGAATTGGGGGTGTCAGAAAGTTGCGATTCCTGCAGGGGCTAGCGTGGTCTTCGTTTAAAAACGGGAGATTCTGTTCTGCCGTCCGGGGACGCAGGCCTGGTCCCAAACTTGAGATAGGATGGAAGAAGTCCAGTGACCGGGAGGCCAGAGATCTCACTGTTAGTCCTGGCCCTGTGACTAAGTCTCTCACAAGGACATGACACTTCCTCAGTGTCCTCCTCCAATGAACAGTGAAAAGTTGAGGGCGGGATCTTATAAGTAACTGACAAAATGTTCCCCTCTTCCGTTGGCTGCGTTGAGACCTGCAATCAGAGCTATGGGGTAAGGACTATGTCATGGGAAACAGAGGACGGTCCATAGGGCAAGGGCCTGAAAGCATAGCTGCCCCTGGGCAAAAGTTTCTGCAGGATCCCCATCTACACAAACAATCTGATTTCACTGATGATCTTTTCTCAGCATCATTCTGGTAGCCTGGCCTCACACAATCCAATGAATGAAATAGTGCATCCTCCTAGAGCCTGGCCTGACCCTAGGCCCTGGGATGGCCCTGTAGCCCAGTCTTGGGGCTCCTGGGGGTGTCTGGTCAACCCCTTTGGGGAGGAGCAAGAGGGAATGTACAGGGTTGGAAAATTCTCTGAAGGGGAGAATCTGGAAACTGGGGAGCCCCGTCCAGATGACACTGTCCCCAGGCACTGGGGGGCCACTTAGAGAACTCAGAGGTAGGTGCTTCAAAGCACCAGGGCCCCTCAGGCCTGAACCCAGGGCAGGACCCCACTCTCTTCCTTACCAGAAGTGTCCACGTGGCTGGCTCAATGGAAGAAAGAAAATAATTTTCCTTTTTTAAAAAATTATTTATTTATTTATTTATTTGACAGACAGAGATTACAAGTAGGCAGAGAGAGAGGCAGGCAGAGAGAGAGAAACAGGCTCCCCGATGAGCAGAGAACCCGATGCAGGACTCCATCCCAGGACCCCGAGATCATGACCTGAGCTGAAGTCAGAGGCTTAACCCACTGAGCCACCCAGGCGCCCCAATAATTTCTCTTTTTTAAGCACTAAACCCCAGCCACTGGGTTTCTTGTATATATCAGCCACTTGATGTTTATAGCGCTAGGACATAGATATTTCATAGGCCATATTGCACAGTGGCTTTGCCATTAGCTCTAGAGGCAGCCTGCGGGGGTTCAAATCCCACCTCCACCACATCAGATCTGGGTCAACTTGGGCAATTTACTTATTTTCCTTTTATTCCTTTAGAAAATACAATTAAAGCTACACAAGCATAGAGCTGAATCAGAGTCAAATCATTCTATGAGATTTCTTATAAAATACATTTCCCTCATGCTCTGCCTCGCCAGAAGCCATCACTTTCAACTCTTCTGAGCTGTTTCTTCTGAGCTGTTTCTTTTCCTCCCTATTTCTAAATAACATGCTAAATTGCTACTTCTTGCTTCTGGTTCAGGCATTATCTCTTGATGAGTAGTGAAAACCCTATAAGACACACTCTTTCAGCCCTAACTTCATCTCTCACATAGCTTTCCTGTCCCCCTACCCACCTCCCAATTTAGTCATGTCTTGATATTGGTTATATCCAAAGAAGTATTTACTAGGACAACTAAAATCCTATTCACAATTGACCTTTGCTTTTCCTGCAAACTTTCTGGTCTTTTCTGGACTTAATAATTATCATGTTTTATTTACTTGTCTGTTTACAGTAATTATAATTCAACTCTAAATTCTCCATCAATTGTCTCTATCTGTATGTTCCGAACTATCAGAGATTCTATTAGTTTTATCTCCTTGAAGATTCTCTCTGGAACCTTTTGACGAGTTCCAATCTCTGTTGGTGTCTCTATAGGCAGGACGTTGCTACTGACCTCGTCAAATTCAGTTTCTTCATCTGTAAAATGGGGATAATTCTATTACCTCCTAGAATTACTATAAGGATAAGCAAAATAATTCATGTAGTACAATGTTTGTCATATAATAAACACTTAATAAATATTGTCTTATTATTACTCGAGAGGAGAAAACAAACCAGCCCAAGCAATGGTTTAAAGCCCAGATGTGTCTGAAGGTGCCTACTTAATTTCACTATTTTAGGGCAGGCCCTAAAAATCTTAGATTTACAATGTTAGAATCTTCCAGTATGGGCAAGTTGAAGAAACATGGGATTTCCCAGGAAAGTCCTGGCTGACCAGCGGGTGAACATGAGCAGATCACTTAACCCCTCTATGACTTCTTTTTCTCATCTGTAAAGTGGGGTGAGGTTCAAGGAGGTAAGGTACTTTGTAAACCAAGTGCTCTGCACAAATGTTAGTTACTACTTCTCTTTCTTTCCTTCATTTTTTTTTTTTAAACAGCTGAGCTAACTGAGTCCTGGAGAGAAGATGAAGCAGATAGGAATCAGGTAGTGATTTGGTCGTTTAAACTGGAGCTCCTATCTCATATCTTAGTGTAAAAAAGGAAAGTACGGGTCTGATGGGCATGTAAGGCCCCCAGATGCCCAGATGGCGTAGAAGCAGGGGTTTCCTTGGCCTCACTGTCCCCAGCCACTGACCTGTCCTGATCAGGGGACACCACCTGCTGGCGGTGATGGACACCAGGAACAAAGACAGGCCTGGATCTGGTGCAGGCTGTTCTGCTGGTGTGTCAGGAACAGAACTTCTCAGTGCCAAGGGCAGACAGTGGTTGCTTTTTTCTTTCCAGACATTCATCTGGCCTTCCTGCTTCCTCTTCTTCCCTGAATTTGTATTTCAAGTTCTGGCTGAAACCCCAGCGGGCATGGACTCTTGCTGAGCCTGGACCTGAAATCCTACTCACTGTGTTCTGTCTCATGGTGAATGGCAAGTCACCGGTGACTTTCACATCCGCTAGCTTCTCCTTGCTCCCAGTCAGTGGCACAAACTCTGCCTAAAGCCAGGCGAAGAGAAAGACCCGTGCACTAAGACTCCGATGTAGTAGGACACTGGGTGTGTGCAGGGATGGTGGAAGCAGAGGGACAGGACTAGACCCCAGCAGTGTCTGTTGTCAAGCCCGTCTCTTACACGTGGTCCGCAGAAGGCCTGGGGAAACTGGCTGTTCCATGTATTTGGGGTAGAGGCTTAACTTGATATCATCAAGTCTTTGAATAGACCCTCAGCCCCATCAGTGCCACCTTGAAAAATCCAGGCTGTAGAAACACTAGCACAAGTCACAAAGATGTGAATGCCTAGAGCTATTTGCTGTAGCTCATCCAGAGGGCAACGGTCCAATATATTGTGTTCATTTGTGCAATGGAGAGGTATGCACCTACTTAAAAAAAATAAAATGCCTGGTTGGCAGCACATCACTGGAAAGTAGCACTGTCTGCCTGTCTCCATGGGGAGAAGAGGACTAGAAGCTCTGCATTTGGAGCTCTCCTGAACTCTGCCTCAGGTGCCTCTTCTCTGGGCTGACTTTAATCCGCACCTCTTCGCTGTAATAAAACGGAGCTATGGGGGCACTTGGGTGGCTCAGTTGGTTGGGCGTCTGCCTTCAGCTTGGGTCATGGTCCCAGGGTCCGGGGATCGAGCCCCACGTCAGGTTCATCAGGGAGCCTGCTTCTCTCTCTCCCTCAGCCTGCTGCTCCCCCTGCTTCTGCTCTCTCTCTCTCTCAAATAAACAAAATCTTAAAAAAAAAAAGAAAAAAGAAAAGAAAAGAAAAACTTAACTGTAGGTATTCTAGCATCTGGTGAGTTCTGTGCATTCTACTGGCACATTATAGAACCTGACCGTGGTCTTGGGAATGCCCAAACTTGCGAATGATGTCAGAAGTAAGGGTGGTCTTGGGGGCTGCTGCTAACTTTGAAGATGGTAAAGGGTGGAATTGGGATTTGCACAAAGATCTTGGAGACTCCGCCCCCTTCCCAGTCCTCCACACTCTCTTACACTGACCCACTGTGGACAAGTGCTGTAGGGAAGAAATTCTGGCACCGTGAGGAAGAACAAGAACAGAGTGAGAGCCACACTCAGCAACAGCAAGGTGGGCAGAGGAAGACATAGGAAAACAAGCTCAGGAGCGTGCTCGAAGGGACACTAGAAGGAGCAAATTTTAGAAAATTCCCAGAATCTATGTCCCTCACAATGCAGGAGGGCAAGAAGGCAGGTGCAGAGAAAGCACATGGGAGAAGCATCCAGGGGGCCCCTGTTTCTTATAGGTCCCCCAAGAAGCTAGAAGCTATGATAGACAAGTCTTTAGCGTTTACTGCCTCCCACCTGGTTCCAGGCTGGAAGGCATTTTTCCACCTGCTTCCCCTCTCCCTGTTTTGGAATTTAAAAATAAAAAATAAAATCTCTTTTGGATTAGACTCCCACCCAGCACTGCTGAGAGCAGAACTGGGCTTCTGATCGCCAGGCTGTTGGCTCCCAGATGCAGAGCCTGCCTCTGGTGTGTGGAATTAGTTTTCTACCCTAGGCAGGCGAAATTCCATTCCCCGTAGACTGGGCAGTAAACAAGGAGGCAGGTGGAGAGGAGGAGAGGCCCCAGAACAGCAGGTAGCCAGACCCGAGTCTAGGTGCATGTCCTAGCCCAGTTCCTGCTCCCAGTGAGGCAGACTGGAGCCATCCTGGTACCTACTTCTGCACAGGGCACATTTTCTTTTAAGACTATATGCAAAGTTAGCTTGGGGGTAAATTTCACCTGCATCAATGTATTAGAGAAGGATTTTTTGGAGCTGTTCTCTACTGCAGAGAAAGTCCTGCACCTGCTTCCCAGCAATAGTAGGGAAAGCTGACAGTTCTCTCTCTCTGACTTCCTACCAGCCAGCAAGAAGACAATCAGCTTCACACTTTTCTCTCTCTAAATGTGTGAAACCCTGGTTTTCTAGAGGCCTTTAAGGACTGATCTTCCAGGCAGGCTGCTTTCTGATCCTGTCCCCAAACAGGAGAATGAACACATTCCCTCCCCAGCTGGGAAATCCTGGTATTTAGAAAACCCTTGTCAAAGGAGCTTTTTCTTAAAACTAAAAAAATAATAAAAATATTTAAAAATGGGCTGCTGGCCTGGCTCAATCAGAAGAGCACGCAACTCTTGATCTCGGGGTCATGAGTTCGAGCCTCACACTGGGTGTAGAGGTTCCTTAATTAAATAAAACTTAAAAAAATTTGAGAGAGCTTTTTCTTTCGCACTTGTCTTGCAAACCTATTTGTATGATTAGAATTCAGAGAGATCATGCACAGCTAACCACAAAGGCATCCACGTCATCACGATCAAACAGGTAAGAGATATTAAACAACTTCTTTTCCTGAACCTCCTTGCTCATTTTAACTTTGTGGTGTACTACTATTTTAAGACCCAGCTTAAACACCCCTCCCGTTGGAAAAACTCTCTCCTTCTGCCAGACCCAGCCTCTCATCTGGGCAGCAGAGCACATGATAAATTCTTCTTCCCTGCGCTCATCACACCGTGTTTCCTTATCGGTATGTCTCCCCTGCTAGACTGCAAGTTTCCTGAGAGCAGGGAATCCTGAAATCCACAGAGCCCAGCACAGGGCTCTGCTCAGGGCTGAAGCTCTGGAAGTATTTGTTGAATGGGCGAAAGGATGCATGAATAAAAACAGAGCTGCGATGAACATAGATAGATCTTAGTGTGGCATGATGGTAACCACTAGCAGCATGTGGCTATTTAAATTTAAATTAACTAAAATAAAAGAGTTGTTCAGAATGGGTCATTCGAAGTCCTTCCCTATATGCGGTGCTGGGCTCCTTGCTGGTCAAAGAATTACACAGACATCTGTGGTCTGAGATGGGCCTGAGACCATCTAGAAGCACACACTATAAAGAATACCCCCTTGAATAAATACAGGCTAAATGAAATACATAAATTGCCATTAGGGTTGTCAAATACATAAAAATTAAACAGACCAAAGGAAAAAAATATAAAGAAGTCTGGCTGTCCTTACAGCCTGAATACTAATGTGTTTCCCTAGTTATATTTGAAATGGACATGACTTTGTTAGATTTCTTAGAGAAATAAACATAGTAGCCAGAAATAACCACGCTGGGTATGGAAATATGGCCAAAGCAAATATTCGTGCTCATGTAGCAACCACAGATCTCTTACATGCAGCCACTGATTTCCTGGGTAAAGTAAAATTTACAACGGTCTTCCCTATTGTTTTCCATAAACCATTGCAATGTTCCATCCATTGCAACATTCCAACCTCCAAACTATCTTTTGGACACTGCCTCTGTACACAGCAAATATATAAATGTCCGGTGACCATATGTCTCTGTTTTCTATTAGGAAAACGTCGTTTCTGTGTCTCTTCATCCTGTCCATCTCCTATGGGCAATGATTTTACTCTGCCAAGGGAACTATACATCCAAATGGTTAAGAGTGCCTCCTGCTGCAAGGACCCGACTTAGCAGGCTGGGGAAAAGCAGAGGAGCAAGCCAGGGGCCCTATGCTCCAGACCCCAGGCTCCTCAGTTTCTGCCCCATCCCCCACCCCGCCCCTCACCCTCAGTACAATTCCTGCCGCTGCCAGCGCTGAGAGCCAGGAGGTAGCAGCTGAGAGCCTGGCCTGTGAGCCAGGCCACCCCCAATTAGTTTATCTTATTAATGCCAATTTATTAGCACAGAACCCCTGGGAAGTGAGCAGGAGGATGTTTTAAATAAGCCACTGCATTTCCTGTCCATAAGCTTTACACCTGAGCTCAGGGCTCAGCCAGTCCCGAGATGGGTGGCCTCTTGCCTCCCACCTCCTCTGGGTGGGTGGCCCCAGGAGAGTGGATCTGACTGGGCAGATGGGACAGCGTGAGCTTCGCCACACAAGATTCACCACAATTTCAGAAGCATTTGTGCAAGCTTCCCGTTAAGGGTCCTCTAAGGGTGCATTTATGACCCAGAATTTGTCTATCAAATAACAGTGGCTTTGTAAATGCAATAGCCTTCATAATTAAATCTTACTCCCTCTCAGGCCTCCAAACAGACTAACTTCTTCAGGTTCTTAAGTGCTGGGAACTGGAGAAAATGCTATCTTCCCGCCAGGGAGTTCCTAGCTCGGCAAGAGGCCTATCATTCACTCTCCGTCTTTGAGGCTGCGGCTTGAATAAGTGGGGCCACACGCATTCAGACACAAGAGTGGATTGGAAGTGAATTGATACATGGCCATAGTTTAACATTATTCCAAGTACCTGAGAACGTTTCATGGGCCATGAGCGCTTTTTGCTTCATTCGGACCAAGTACCACGACCAGGTAGATGCAAACCAGGTGTGGGTTTGGTAGAGGAGAAGACACCCCCTGGCTGTTCCCTCCCACACTACCACCCAGCTTTACAAATTCCAAGAACAGGGGCCCCTGGGTGGCTCGGTCGTAAACTGTCTGCCTTCAGCTCAGGTCATGGTCCCAAGGGCTCAGGTCATGGTCCCGGGATCCTGGGATCAAGCCCCACATCTGCACTCTGCTCGGTGGGGCTTCTCCCTCTTCCCTCTGCCTGCTGCTCTCCCTACTTGTGCTTGCTCCCCCTCTGTAGAATAAATAAATAAATCTTTTTTTTTTTTTTTTTGACAGACAGAGATCACAAGTAGGCAGAGAAGCAGGCAGAGAGAGAGGAGGAAGCAGGCTCCCCGCCAAGCAGAGAGCCTGATGTGGGGCTCGATCCCAGGACCCTGGGATCACGACCCAAGCCGAAGGCAGAGGCTTTAACCCACTGAGCCACCCAGGTGCCCCAATAAATAAATCTTTTAAAAATAAATTAAAAATTCCAAGAACATAGAGAGCACCTGGCTGCTCAGTCAGTGAATTGTGCAACTCTTGATCTTGGGGTAGTAGGTTTGAGTCCCACGATGGGTGTAGAGATTACTTCAAAACAAAACAAAACAAAACAAAACAAAACAAAACAAAAACCCCAAGGGGCTCCTGGTTGGCTCAGTTAAGCATTTGACTGTTGATTTTGGCTCAGGTCATGATCTCAGGGTCCTGAGATGGAGCCCTACGTCGGGCTCCACGATGGGGGAGGGTGTCGGCTAAAGAGTCTCTCTCCCTCTCTCTCTGCCCGTCCCCCAGCTGTGTGCGTGCTTTCTCTCTCTAAATAAATAAGTAAAATCTTTTTTAAAAAATCCAAGAACAAACATCACCCCTCTCCTTGCCCAGAGAGAACCTTCTCTTCAACAGGCATCTGACCATTGTGTGCATATTTTTGTGTGCTGGGGGGGAGAATGAGTTGGTCTGCAGCAGTAACGTACAAGTAAATATTTAGTAATTGGTCCACTGAGAAAAAAGAGAAGCCCTGATTTGTAGCATTTTCCAGTTTCTGTAGTGAAAGTTCTCCCACCATGGTCAATTTCAAGGAACCAGCATGAGGAGGTCATTGAGCACGGAGCTGGGAAAAGCTGTGGCGAAGCTCCCCCATTACGTAATGTTTCCTCCACATCGATAGATGTAGATAAGCTCCAGATCATAGATTGCTCTAAAATGCAGTCAAATAATTAAGAAATTATGAGCTCTGAATCATTTCTTACTATCGTTTTTAATATAATGATTTAACTGTAGGGAACCCCTGAGTGGTTCAGTCGTTAAGCATCTGCCTTCGGCTCAGATCATGATCCCAGGGTCCTGGAGTGGAGCCCCACGTTGGGCTCCCTGCTCCGCAGGAAGCCAGCTTCTCTCTCTCCCATTCCCCCTGCTTGTGTTCCCTCTCTCGCTGTCTCTCTCTCTCTCTGTCAAATATATAATTTAAAAATCTTTTTTTTTTAAATGATTTAACTGTACGCTTATGTAATTGAATTTTTCATAACGGCTGTGTTTCGCAACCAGTTTGCAAAGTTCCTGAAGATTCAGCAGTGGGCTCCGATGAGCTGACCCTGGCCAGCTCCCCGTACTACTGTCCTGAAGCCACTCAGCCCCTGCTGGTGCCACTCCCCAGCCTGGAATTCCTATTTCTCAGCTTCCCCAACACTCTCAGTGAGGTCAGTGTGTGGCACCTGTTTTACGGGAGAGGAAGCCAGATGCAGTAGACGTTGGCACTAAACTACGCATACCCACCTCAAAGGCTGGCGCTCCCACCCCTGCTGCCACCGTGAGTGGTCCTCCTTGGGGAGGACCCTGCTGTTGTGTGACTCACACTCAGAGCATCTGTGGACAAGGCCAGGTCTTCACCTGAGACACAGCCTGGTTTGGCAGCTTCCTCGTCAGCATGCTTCCCACACTCCCTTTCCCAGAAGGCCCTCCCTCCGCCTGCCATATGCAACTGAATTCCTGCCTCAGGCTCTGCTTCTAGGGAACTTGACCAAAGACCTGAAGCCTCAGAGGGACGTCCCTGATGTTCCACAGTGACCAAGGCAAAACGAACTCAAGACTTCCGATTCCCAAGGAAGTGTTCGTGTTGTCATCCCACGCCTGCTGCTTGTACTTTAAGCCTCTTTAGCGACTATAGAACAAAACTGAAGCCCAAACACCAGAGTGTGGCATTCAAGACCCTAGCGTTTTGCCCCCAACCTTCCCTCCCAGCCCTGCTTCCTAGGATTCTCTCTACTGACACCCGTGACTTCTGCCAGAGAAGACTGCCTTTTGTGCCTCAAACCTGCCCCAGGTTTCTTGTCTCTGTGCTTTTGATTCTGTTGTTTCTTCTACATGAATTTAAATGTAGTGAGGGCCTAGTGCCTTCAGGGCACTGTACTCTGGAACAGCAGTCTCCAGAATGGGGCATATCTATCCTTGTAGGTAGAGAAGACTTTTCACACAGTATGTCCCCGGTCTAAGAACTTATCTATTTTTTTTTTTTTTTTTGAAGTAGCTTCCACACCCAGTGTAGAGCCCAACATGGGGCTTGAACTCACCACCCTGAGATCAAGACCTGGGCTGAGATCAAGAGTTGGATGCAAAGGACATCCGGCGGGTCACTGAAGACTCAGGATGGGACACGTGGAACACTGAGCATGGTACAGAAGGCGTGGCTGATTTGGAGTCTGTGGGACACGTGGAACACTGAGCATGGTACAGAAGGCGTGGCTGATTTGGAGTCTGATTTAGGGAGGAAGCTGTGGCTGCACTTTCCGAGAGCCTCAAGACCCCCTACAGGGTCAGTGATTTGCTAGAAGGACCCACCGACCTCAGAAAAGCTGTTGTACTCATGCTTACAGTTGATCACAGTGGAAGGAAATAGGTGAAAATCAGCAGAGGACATAGCCTGCATAGGGCAGGACCCAGGAGAGACCAGGAGCAAACTTGCAGTGGTCCTCTCCCACTAGACACATGGGGACAGCACTTGACTTTTCCCAGCAACATGAGGTGGCAACATATAGAGTATTGCCAGCCAGAGAAGCTCACCCAAGGACTTGGTGGCATGTAGATATGGCTGACCTTGGCGTTCAGCCTTCCCAGAGGTGAAGTTGATGCCGTTTGGCCCAAGGCCTCCAGCATATATCACATTAATAACATGGACTATCTGGTGTGACCCACAGCACCCCCAGCAAACGAAGATACTCTTGTCAGCTAGAATATTCCAAGGCCTGGGAGGCTCCTGGTCCTCCAAGGAGCTGGATAAGGATCAAATCTTTCCCTGGGCAAAGTTAATACTTTCCTGCACCGGAACCAACCCAAGTCACTATGGTATCTAGGCCTGGAGGGGTCCCTCATCTCTCTTCCCCATGGACTTCCAAACCTTGATGCTATGCCCTGCCTGCAGAGGGAACATTTCTAGATTCTGGTCCACACCCAATTTCAGAGGCCAAACCAGACCTTAGCAGGGAGAGATTTAGGTTACCATAGGTCCCTATCGGCAACTCAGCAACCAGGCAGCCTTGCCGCTGAGACCCATTCCCGCCTTCATCCCAGTCAGGTACCTGGTCTTCTGCGCTATCTCTATCTGCTGAGCTCTTGTTCCGACAACTTCTCAGACTCAGTGCTTGCTCCTTCCTGAGCCTTTCTCTGGGACCTGGGCCCTGCTCTGAACCCTCTGTCGAGGGATTGAACCTTACTTCCCACCTCTTGGCCTGGACTCTACATGTCCTCACCCTGGATTTCCCATTGCTGGGCTGCCCCCAGCTGCACTGCCCCAGCTCACTCCTGCCAGACCCTGACCTGACTCAGGTGCTGACTCCTGGACAGAGGCTCAGGGTCACTGCCCAGCAACTGCAGCAGGGCCTGTCCTGCCTCTGCTTGTCCCCTTGGCCACCATTGTCAAAGCTGGTCATATCACATCCCAGGTTATGTTGTGATGCTCTGGAAGGTTCCCCAGCCAAGCTGGGTCCAGTGCTCAGGAGAAGTTCAAAGAGCCTCACTGACCCACATAGAAATACTGACCCAATAAAAAATTATATTCACATCTTAGCAGTCATCCAGAGGCTCCAGAGGGGGAGTTCTGGCTTCATCATGGCCATGAAATTTGAACCTCCAGAATTCCTCCTGGACCAAAAGGACCTAAAGAAACACAGGTGCAGGGGCACCTGCGTGGCTCAGTGGGTTAAGCCTCTGCCTTCGGCTCAGGTCATGATCTCAGGGTCCTGGGATTGAGCCCTGCATCGGGCTCTCTGCTCAGCGGGGAGCCTGCTTCCTCCTCTCTCTCTCTGCCTGCCTCTCTGCCTACTTGTGATCTCTCTCTGTCAAATAAATAATCTTAAAGAAAAAATTTAAGAAACACAGGTGCACAATCTCTTATCAGAAGCCCCAGGGAGAGTAAAAACCCTCAGGCTAGATGTATTTTAGAATTCAGAATTGTTTCGATTTGAGAAAGATAACTTGGTGCAGATACTGTATATTATGCCCCAGTGATGTCTGGGGCAGCACACTGTAAATCAAACACATTAATATTTCTGCAGTGAAGCGCATGAGTAGTCACACTAAGCAAGACGAATAAGGCTTTAACTCATTGCCTTATGACAGTCCAGGTCAGGTTTTGCTACCAAATGATTTCAGGTTAAATTAGGTGTTGCTACCATATAAATTATGAAAATAATTCATTTCATAAAACTTATTGAGTAGGTTAAATATTTTCCCTGTATTCTTCATATAGTTCATAAGCACCTTGAGAACAAGAGTGCTCTCTTATCTTTTTATCCCTGATGCCTACCCTGGCACACACTTGACACCTAATAAATGCTAAATGAATAGACAAAATGTCCTTTTATTTCCCAGATTATTTCCTCATGGGTAACACAACGGCAAGCAAAGCCCTTTCCTGGAATGAGTCGTGACCCATGGTTGGTTATCCCAGATGAATCTGTGCAGGGTTCCCAACTACTCCCTCAAACTTCCATGAAGTTTCAATGATTTACAGAACATTTTATTCCTCTCCTTGTCTGAAAAGCAAGCAAGAGCCAAGAGCAGGAAACTGAGAGAATGTTCTACAGAGGGTCACTTGGGGAAGGATGGAATGTATAGGAAAGAGCGTTGGGTGGGAGCTGTAAGACCCCGGCTCCGCGCCCAGGCTTCTCATTCCCCAGAGGGTCTGACTGTTGCTAAATCTGGGCCTTTTCCCCACCTGCTATAAAAGTGGTCCCCAAACTTGCCAATCATCATAATCACCCATGGAGCTTTAAAAAATAACAGGTTCTAGGGGCGCCTGGGTGGCTCAGTGGGTTAAAGCCTCTGCCTTCGGCTCAGGTCATGATCTCAGGGTACTGGGAATTGAGTCCTGCATCAGGCTCTCTGCTCAGCAAGGAGCCTGCTTCCCTTCCTCTCTCTCTGACTGCCTCTCTGCCTGCTTATGATCTCTGTCTGACAAATAAATAAATAAAATCTTTGGGAAAAAAATACAAGTTCTGATTCTGCAGGCCTGGGGGTGGAGGGCAGAAATCCTACTTTCAAAAAATATTTCAGAATTTTAAAGGCAGTGATAGGTAATAGAGGAATATAACTTTATTTGTGATAGAACAAATACCTAGAAATATAGGTGTTATGCTTCACACATTTTCAAAAAGATTTTATTTATTTATGTGAGAAAGCACGGAGGAGCATGGGGGAGGGGCAGAGGGAGAAGCCAACTCCTGGCCAGACAGGGATCCCGACCCGGAACTTGATCCCAGGACCCTGGGATCATGACCTGAGCCAAAGGCAGACGCCTAACGACTGAGCCACTGAAGCTCTTTTGCTTCACACATTTTTTTAAAAGATTTAATTTATTTATTTATATGAGAGAGAGACCAAGTGGCGGGAGGGGCAGAGGGAGAGGGACTAGTAGACATGCCAGTGAGCGTGGAGTCTGATTCGGGGCTCGATCCCAGGACCCTGAGTCCATGATCTGAGCCAAAATCAGATGCTTAACTGGCTGAGCCACCCAGGCGCCCCTACGTATCACACATTTTAATGTTGGCTTTTACTCTACTAGCAACAAGGGAGAAGGTCAGAATGAACCAGATTTTAATACTAGTATTAATAATAATACCATTGATTTTTAACAACTAAAAATTGTTTTTGCGTGTGCAACTACTCAATTATTTATTAATGTTCTTAAATTTTTTTTAAAGATTTCATTTTTAAGGAATCTCTATACCCAATGTAGGGCTCGAACTGATGACCCTGAGATTAAGAGTCACGTGCTCCACTGGCTGAGCCAGCCAGGCACCCCTATTGTTTTTTAATATTTAAAACTGAGATATTAAGGGGCGCCTGGGTGGCTCAGTGGGTTAAGCCGCCGCCTTCGGCTCAGGTCATGATCTCAGGTCCCTGGGATCGAGTCCCGCGTCGGGCTCTCTGCTCAGCAGGGAGCCTGCTTCCCTCTCTCTCCCTCCCTCTCTCTGCCTGCCTCTCCATCTACTTGTGATCTCTCTCTGTCAAATAAATAAATAAAATCTTTAAAAAAAAATAAAAATAAAATTGAGATATTAAATAAATAAATGAATAGTAAGTAAAATTGAGATATAATTGACATATAATATTATATTAGTTTTAGGTGTATAACATAATTATTACATATAACCAACATATTATATATAATAATCATATATATTGCAAAATGATCACCAGAATAATCTTTGTTAACATTCATCAGCACACATAATTACAAAATAATTTTCCTGTGATGAGAACTTTTATGCTCTCCTCCTTTAACGACTTTCAAGTATTTAAGATGGTATTATTAACTACACTCTCCATGTTGCACATGACATTGCTGGGACTTATTTTGTAACTGGAAGCTTGTACCTTTTGATCCCTGTTCCCCATCTCTCCCACGCTCCCATGCCCTGCCTCTGGCAACCCCCCAATTTGTTTTCTCTATCTGCAGGCTGGGTGTTTTTTGTTTCCTGTCTTTTGTGTTTTTAGATTCCACATGTGAGATTGTATCATATTTATCTAAGTTATATCTAAGTTATCTATGTTAACTATGCTAAGTTCACTTAGCATAACACCCTCAAGGTCTATCCATGTTGTTGCAAATGGTGGGATTTCCTTCCTTTTTAGGGCTGAATAATATTCTATTATACACACACACTGCATTTTCCTTATCCATTCATCCACTGACGGACACTTAGGTTGTTTCCATGTCTTGGCTATTATACGTAATGCTGCAGTGAACATGGGGGTACAGATACATTTTCAAGTTAATTTTTCATTTCCTTCAGGTAAATCCCCAGAAGTGGAATTATTGAATCATATGGTAATTCTATTTTTAGTTTTTTGAGGAACCTCCGTACTATTTTCCCAGAGTGGCTGCACCAGTTTGCATTCCCACCAACAGTGCATGAGGGTTCCTCTTTCTCCGCATCCTCGCCAACACTTGTTATTTCTTATCTTTTCGGTAAAAGCCATTCTAATGTGTGAGGGAATTTCTCACTATGGTTTTAATCTGCATCTCCCTGATGATGAATGACGCTGAGCACCATTTCATGTACCTGTTGGTCATCTGTAGATCTTCTGGAAAACTGTCTGAAGTACCTCTGCCTATCCTTAAATCAAGTTGTTGGGTTTTTTTGCTATTGAGTTATATGAGTTCTTTATGTTTTTTGGACATTCATCTTTTACTGGATATGTGATTTGCAAATATTTTCTGGAAGTTACCTTTTCATCTGGTTGATGATTTCCTTTGCTGTACAGAAGCTTTTCAGTTTGATGTAGAAATCCGTACTTTAAAAAAGTTCCATAAGGGGCGCCTGGGTGGCTCAGTGGGTTAAAGCCTCTGCCTTCGACTCAGATCATGGTCCCAGGGTCCTGGGATTGAGCCCCGATTTGGGCTCTCTGCTCAGCGGGGAGCCTGCTTCCCCCTCTCTCTCTGCCTGCCTCTCTGCCTACTTGTGATCTCTCTCTCTGTCAAATAAATAAATAAAATCTTTAAAAAAATTTTTTTTAAAGATGTATATGGTAAGGCCTAGAACAACCATTAAAATAATAGCTTAAAAAGGTGAAAAAAATCATTAAAAGATTAAAATATTACATTGGAAAGACTCACTTAATGCAAAAGAAAGCAGAAAAGGAGGAACAGAGGAACAAAAAAGGCAGGAGACCTACAGAAAGTGAAAGGTTAAACTGCAAATGTGAATCCAACAATATCAATGAAACATTAAACATGAGTAGATCAGACAATCCCAATAAAGATAAGAGATTGTCAGAATGGATCGAAAACACAATCCACCTACAGGAGACCCAGTTGACAGTGAAAGATACAGTCTGAAGGTGGAGGGATGGAAACAGAGACATCATACAGACAGCAACACGACGGAGCTAGAACGGCCAGAGTGGTAGCAGACAAAGTAGACCTTAAAATAAAAAAGGTCGGGGCACCTGGGTGGCTCAGTCAGTTAAGCATCTGCCTTTGGCTCAGGTCATAATCCTGGAGTCCCGGGGAGCTCGATCCCCCGCATCAGGGTCC
This sequence comes from Enhydra lutris kenyoni, assembly GCF_002288905.1. Classification (NCBI taxonomy): domain Eukaryota; kingdom Metazoa; phylum Chordata; class Mammalia; order Carnivora; family Mustelidae; genus Enhydra; species Enhydra lutris. The sequence continues at coordinate 7,801,443 of NW_019154109.1, read as the reverse complement.
CTGCTCCGCGGACAGTCTGCTTCTCCTTCTCCCACTCCCCCTGTTCATGTCCTCTCTCTCAAATAAATAAATAAAATCTTTAAAAAAATAAATAAAAATAAAATTTTAAAATGTTACCAGATATAAAGCAGGGCACTTCCTAATGACACGAGTTCCACCCATCAGGAAGATATAATAATTTTAAACATAGGTGCACCTAAGGACAAACAGAGCCCCAAAGACATGAAGCAAAATCTGATGGAAATGAAGAAACCGACAACCCAACAAAACCAGGTGGAGACCTCCACACCCCACTTCCAGAAATAGACCAACTAGGCAGAACATCAGCTAGGACACCGGAAACGTCCCCAACACTGTAAACCAGCTAGACCCAACATCATCTATGCAACACTCTAGCCACAAACTGAATGCACTTTCTTCTCGAGTGCACATAGCATTCTCCAGGACAGACCATATGCTGGGCCATAAAACAAGTCTCAATTGCCCTCCTGGGCATTTATGTCGGAGAAACGGTAGTATGCTCACACAACAACCTGTATGCGAATGTATACGGCAACTTTATTCGTAATAACGAAAACCCCGAGACAGCCCAGATGTCCTTCAACAGGTGAATGATTAAATGAACTGTATTTTTTAAAATCATAGTTATTGAAAGTATTGTTTTCATTCTTGAAAAGTCACTGGACAGTCTCACCACCCAGAAACCAGTCCTGCTACCATGCTAGGGACATCCTGCCAACATCCCACATGCACACACATCCCAGGAGGAAACTGGTGTGCATACACGACCCAGCCATGCTCTGCGCCCCCAACCCCACCCCCAGCAATGATTCCCAGAAGGAAGCTGTTGCTCTCAGAAGGACATATCACAGTCTACTGGGGTGAGGGGCTGGGGAAGGCTGTGTGGTTTGAAAAACTCCCCAGGGACACTGAACGACTACCCCCTTTAGGGACGGTTCCCACCTTCACCCCACTACCAAGAGACTCCCTGGACACTTAACGAGAATGGTTCATTGCACACATACTACTTTGTGCACCCCCTTTTACATTCTACATCACTGTGCCTAATGGTTGCATACATTTTTCGTTGTTGTAGCAGAATCTAAAAATGAATTCCATGTTGACATTATTTAATATTTTCCATTAAAGATATATAATTTGGTAGCAAACATCTTTGTATGTGTAATTAGTACCTTGCCTTAAACTCCTACTGGTGGAATTTCTGGCTTGAACATTAAAAAATTTTGAGACAGAATGACACAATACTTTCCAGGAAGGTTAAACAGATTTATATTTCTATCAGAGCTCATGCAACAAATATTGCATAGGGCATTATATGGTCACAAGTGTATCCCCTATACCCTTGAACCTCTAAAAGTAAGTAAATTCCGAAGGTCTTTGGTACAATATTGCCTTTAAGCCTCTGATCTCAGGTGACAATGCTGACGGTATTCATTTATCCCCTAGGTTAAAGCCCCTGTCCGGAGCCCGCCCTGCCCTTTGACCTGTCCACCACCACCAAGACTGTTTGCTTCTCTTTGCTGCCACCTTGTGTTGAAACAGGAAAAATTCATCTGGGAGGACGCGAGAGAGAGCCGCTAACAATCCCTAACTTCAGGGGCCAGAAGGAGCCTGCGGTCAGATCCCGAGAGTCCGTCCTAACTGGATCAGGGCCACAGAGAATGAGGGCTCTGGGCTTCAGTGCAAAGGAAGCCCTGGGACAGAGCCCAGAGGAGCCCTTCCCTAATGTGATGGCTGAAGAGCTTAGAGAGGTGAACTCAAGATCTGGCTCTGCCCTGGTTTGCCATTAAGCACACCTGTTCTTTCTTTGCCCTCCGTTTCTTCTCTGAAATGAGGGGTTGGCCTAAGCCCGTGTTTTGCAAACTGCAGGTGAAAACCCTTTAATGGGCTGTGAATTTTACTTATTAAGTTGTGGCAAGCTTTTTGGGGTTTGTTTTGAATGGAAAGGCAGGATGGGAAATCATGGACATGTCAGCTGCTGTTTCATTGTAAAACGCGTCTTACTGAGGGTCCCGACCAACACGACGTGAGGACCACTGTCTTGGGGTATCCTAGGGTTCTGCCTGGGAGCTTTCAGTTCTGCTTGGGACTACTGGCAGTGAGACTGTTGGTGAGACTATGGCCCCACCGTTGGAGGAAGCGTTGGTGCTGACACCTCTTCAGTAGAGCAGCTGTTGTCAGGGACGCCCAGTAGGGGGGCTGACAAAGCAGGTGCATAGGCCCCTGACCCGGCAGAGGCACTGGGTGGCGCTACAGAGCCAGGTAAAGACCAGTTCGCTCTGCTTATCAATACCTCGAGGGAACTGTAGAGGGCAGTGAGAACCCAGGAATCCAGGAGGCAGAGGGAGCAGCAGGGCTGGAGACACTGGGGTGCTCTGAACCAGCCCCCCCTTGAGTTCCAGAAGGCTGGAGTGGGAGGGGGAGATTGTTTTAACTTGCCGGGGTGCCTCTGATCCTGCCACGTTGCTGGTGGGTCCTGCGATGAGAAAGCTCCCAGGCACCGGCAGAAGGCAGAAGCTGCCACTAGGCGGCAGCAGAAGGTTGATGTTGGGAATGGGGTCTGGCTTCAAGGTTGGGGACCAGAGGTAGGGAGGCTCAAAGGGGGCCAGATGCAAAGGACTTGCAGAGGAGAGTGACCTCGCTCCTTGCTTGCTCTCTCCCAGAGGCCTCGGGAAGGGGGCTACTCCCACTTGCAAGAGAAACGCCCACCAGTGGGGTGCTGGAGCTGTTCCTAAAGGCTCACAAGAGCCAGTGGGAGCGGACTTGCCAGGGTCATCGTTGTCACCTTTTCGTAAGAGACAACCCTGACCGGTCAGTTTGATTCTTGATGCTTGGCGCGAAATAAAGCTTTGCTTGACCTTCGCTTTGTATCAGTCTCGTTCCTTTGATCACGGACCCTAACAGTTACATTTTCAAACTGTTGACAAGCCAGTTGTTAAACATAGCCATCTTTAAAAACTGAGAAATAAGTCATATTCAAAATAAAAGTCATAAACACTAAAAACGCATCACTTCGTTATACTACAATCTGTTATGTAAGTTCTTCAGGCCACTCGCGTGTGTCCTGCGTGGTATCGCTTTACAACGTCCCGCTAGGGGGCCCAGGGACCCTGCTTCGGTAGCCTGAAACGCCGTGGTGGGAGCTTTGCATGATGGAGCTCAGCAAACAGGGTGAATCCGGGAGGAGTCTTGCCCTCTCAGAGAGCCAGACGTGAAGCATTCACCAGCACACCGCTCCGGGCCCACTGTCTTCCTTACCTTCAGTTCTTGGGTCCCTTCCCTGCCCCTTCCAGCCCCTCCTGCCACCAGCTGTTGGAGGGAGAGTCCGAGGTAGGGAGATGCAGGACATGGCTTTGACCTTTCACTGTGGGAAGAGTTAATGACCTCACCGGGACCAGCAGACAGGGGAGACCATACAACAGAGACTGGCATTTAAAAAGAGGAAGCTGGGGCAGGGCAGCATACTCCCCGCTCCCCTCCCCACCCCCACCCCTGCCCTGCGGAGAAGCAGGTGAGGAAGAGGAGAGCCTTCAGCCTGAACAAAGGATACAGGAAAGAAAACCGTCAGCAATAATGTGAAAGGTTGGCATGTGAGTGACGGCTCCGATGTGATCCATCTAGATCCAGGAAATAAAACTAGGGCCAAGAAATACAGATTTGACTTCAATTGAAGAAGAATGTCAGTCCGAGCCCTTCAAAGATGTAATGAGATGGTTCAATCACTTTCTTCCTCCTTAGGGAACCGGCTATATATGAGAGAATTTAAGAACTCTCAAGAAGTTGGCTAAATCTTGTTACTCAATATGAGGTCCACAGCCCAGCCTCACGGTATCTCCTGGGGCCGTGTTAGAAATGCAGGTTCTCAGGCCTCATCTGGACCTGATGAATCTTAACAAGACTCCCACATGACTGGTAAGCACGTGATAGTTCTGGAAGCATTAAACACTAAGCATTAAAATATTTGAGATGTCTTACTCATTAATTGTTTAAATGGCACATTGTATAGAAATAATCTCATAATCTATGATTCAGGAAAATAGTTAATAAACTACAAAAAAAAATCCCTATGATAGAATAACTATTCACACAGTAAAAAATAATGCGATGACTTTTGTATGCTGGGAAGGATGAGATCTAAATAGCGCCGTGAGGGGCGCCTGGGTGGCTCAGTGGGTTAAAGCCTCTGCCTTCCGCTCAGGTCGAGATACCAGGGTCTTGGGAGCCCAGTGTCTGGCTCTCTGCTCAGCAGGGAGCCTGCTTCCTCCTCTCTCTCTTCCTGCCTCTCTGCCTACCTGTATCTCCGTATGTCAAATAAAGAAATAAAATCTTAAAAAAATAAAAATAAATAAATAAATAGCCCCATGAGCAAAATGAACATAATGTCATCAGCACAGTGATAGGGAGATGCCTCGGGTGTTATGAGGATGCAGAGGAAGGGGGTAACCCTGGTTGTGGGGGCAGGTGGAATGAGGGATATTTTCCTGGTGGAGAAGGTTCTATGGCTCAGCCTTCCTGATACGCCAGAGTCTGGAGTGCCCAGCCCAGCTTCCACATCGAGTCCCATTTTTATCCTTGATACTCTCCATCACCCTTTCTCCCTTTCTCCCTCAACAGAGGAGCTGTCCAAAGTAGGGGAAAGGAAACCATTATTGTCCCAGGGGCCCGAGGAGGGAAGGGAGATCCCGGTAGCCCAGCTGTGTAGAATCTAAGACCCGAGAGTGCAGGTTTGGAAGGGGATGGAAGTGAGGTTCTGGGGGATGAAATCTTGCCTTATCAAGGGTCCTCCTGGGATTTTTCCTGCTCCCTTCCAGGGAGCACGGTCCTCCCCAGTGTAGGCTCTGCCTCTGTGGCTTCTCCCAGAAAGGGGCGTGGAGGGGGGCAGGTGAATTCCAGGCATGAGCTGACTGTTCCCCTGCCCTCTCTCACACTCCTCGGCCCACCACACCTCCCAACGCCCCTCAAAGTCCGAAGCGTGGTGCACCTTCCCTCCCAGAATGCTCAGAACTCCCGTCATGTGGGGGGCATTAGCTGGCCGGCCCTGGGAGGAACCCACAAGCATGTGAGCTCTTGGCTACCCACTGAAAGTCTCTGAAGCATTGGCACTTCCTGACGTGGGCTCTATGCACTGCGGATGTTGGGAAGTGACTTCAGTGGGGATTTTTTGGAGGGTAGAGGCAGTCGTCTAGGACTTCTTCCCTGGACTCAGCTCTGGACAAAACAGGGAAGCGAGTGTGGGTGGGAGTAAGAATACTCTGTCCTGCCCTCACAAAGGCTCCACCTCAGGGCGGCCAGGTGAAGAGTGCCTTAGATCCCTCTGATTAGGGATCCATTCATCTTGAGGCCTGGCCTAGCCGAGGCAGGGAGGGGCTTCTCCCATAAACGCCTTCAAAGGCTGATTGATTCCCAACGCCCAGAGCCCAAGGTGGCAGCTGACCTTCCCTTCAAATTTAGATCTGGGGCTGCTGCAGTGAAAGGCAAGCTTCCAGAACACTCAGTGAGGCCAAGAGGCTCCTCTCTGCTGCTTGAGTCCTCCACTCCCTGCCCAGGACCCCTCCCCACATCAGTCTTCTTGTGCAAAAGCGCCCGTCTGAAGCACTGGAAAGCCTATAAGCCGACTGCATTAGCTACATGTCATAAATATTTATGCTCCTGCTGACGTGTGTCAGAGTGTGTGTGCGCAGGCAGGGGAGGGCCCACTGACAGACAGAGAAGGCAGACTCCAGGTCAGTAAAGGGAAGAATGTTCTAACCCTGAACCCTGTCCGGGGCTCCAACAAGCGTTGAACTTGGGTGTTTGGACTGGACCACCCGGAGACAGGGTGGCTAGGGGAGTCCTTCACAGGGTGGGAAGGGGAAATCTGCGACCCCCTCAGCCCACTGCAGGCCCAGCTTCCGCGGTTCTGTGGACTAGAAGTGGTCGCTGTGGTTTAGTGAATTACACGGGGAGGCCCAGGATTCAAGTCCCAGGTGCCCAGCTCTCATGGAGGCCATCTGGTTCCGCCCTCCACAAGGCCCAGGCGGCCATTCCAACCATTTCTCACCTCATGGAGGAGGAGAATGAGGTCCAGAAGGGTGACGTGACGCATCTGTAAGCCACACGGCTGTGACTCCAATTCAAGTTCTTGGCTCCAAGACCATGGCTCTTCTATGATACCACTACCTGCCCAATCAGCCCCTTTCAGCACAGACTTGGGCCACGTCACCATCCTGTCTGCAGGGGGCATGCCACTCGCCCTGGCCACCTGGGGCAGGAGGTGCTCTGAAGGTGGGCTGGGGGCACTGTGAGCTGTGTGCACAGCACGGACACCTGGAAGGAGGCTCACCTGATCTGACACCCTAATTGGGAGCACTAGGGGTGGGAGGTTAGCACGGCTGGACTCCGTGTTCCCCTGTGGCAGTCAGCAGGTGCCCCACGGGCAATGCCCAAACCTGGCCCAGGTAGGAGGCCAGGACAATCCTCTCCTGTGTCCCCACAGTAGGATAGCCCAGGGGATCCCGGAGGGGGTGACTGACTTGGGGATACTTTAGAGCCCCATCACTTCCTTCAAAGACCCCAGCCCCAGTAAGCAGAAGTCAACGATGTGCTGGGGCCACTGGGATGAGCTCATAAGAGCCGGCTGTCTGCACCTCTTCTTGGCTTTGCCTTCAATGACTGCCTGTTGGGAGCACGAGACTGGCCATGGTGGGCACACTCACTCTGAGGACATCGCGTCACGAGTCAGTCAGGGCAGCCCACCCCCACCAGCAAGTTGTTAGCCACAGGCCAGCACACAACTGCATACAGAAACAAAGTCCAACAAAGCTGTAAGAGAAATTCCCAGTGATCAGCCTTAAGGACCTTCTTTGAAGAAATTCAGACCTCTTGGCACACTGTGACTTATTCTCATAGTGCCCCATACTTTTTGTCCAAAATTCATATATGTGCATTAAAATGACCTTTATATTTAAAGTAAAATATATTTTTTAATTACATACCTATTAATATTTCCATTATTTTTTTTAAACAGAAAATCCAGGGCGCCTGGGTGGCTCAGTGGGTTAAAGCCTCTGCCTTCGGCTCAGGTCATGATCCCAGGGTCCTGGGATGGAGTCCCGAATCAGGCTCTCTGCTCAGCGGGGAGCCTTCTTCTCCGTCTCTCTCTGCCTGCCTCTCTGCCTACTTGTGATCTCTGTCTGTCAAATAAATAAATAAAATCTTAAAAAAAAAAAAAGAAAAAGAAAATCCACTCTTCACAAGTCTGTAGGCTCCGTGAAGGCAAACACTGTGTCTACTCTGCTCCCTGGCATAACCCCAGCATCCAGCTCTGGATATTCAAGAAATACTTGTTGAATGAATGAAGGAGCACCCGGCCCCGGCCCTGCCATGGCCAGCATCCACTGAGCACCCCCTGCTTTAGAACCAGAGGCCCTGGTGTAGACTGATTTCACCCCCTTGTCTTTCAACCTTGAGCAGTTTGCTGAACCTCTGGGGGTTCCCACGAGCCATGCTGTTGAGCTGGAAGTTGGAGCTGGAAGCTGTCCTGCCATCCCCAGAGGGCTGTCCTAAGGAGTAAGTAGGAGTATGCACTCAAGCTGGGTCCGGGTATGGCTCATAGTAGATGCTCAGCAAACAGGGACTGAACAGGAATGCGCCTTCCATCCTCTCCCACCTCTCCCTAGGCTGACCTCTGGGGCGGCCGGATCTGTCTGCTCCACGTACCCTGCCCTCATGTGCCCTTCCCTCAGCCCCACCTGGGAGAGCCTCTCTCCACCTCTCCACCGATCGGCACATCCTTCAGGGGCCCACCTTTTCCTTGGTGACTCCTCTGACAGCTTCGGTCCTCACTCATCTCCTCCTCTGAAGAGTCTGACTAATATTTTGGAGGTTACTGTCCAGTCCCCGCTTGACGATGCACTGTCTTGATCTTCTGTACAGCTCAGGGGCCTTGAAGGCAGGGATGAGGCTTCTGGTTGCTGAACAGCTCTCCTAGCACCAAACCCAGAGCTGGGAACCAGTAGGCAGGGCAGACACCTGGTGGAAGAAAGTGGATGGAGGTGCTGGGTTCTGCCAAGGGCTGGGGACCCTTCCCCAACCAGGCACTGGGCCAGGGCAGGGATATGAGCTCAAAGAGGTCGGGGAGGCAGAAGCAAGTATAATGCACATAACGAGGCTGTGCGAAGGTAGGCACTGGGTTTTAGACGCACAAAGGACGTTGATAATTAAGTCTGTACAGGGGGAACGGGGTAGGAAGTGGATGGGAGAGAAAGGGAAAGGAAGTAGAGAGGGAGGAAGGAATTCTTCATTCCAGTCAAGAAAGGAAGTTTGGGGGGCGCCTCGGTGGCTCATGGGTTAAGCCTCTGCCTTCAGCTCGGGTCATGATCCTAGGATCCTGGGATCAAGCCCCACATCGGGCTCTCTGCTCAGCAGGGAGCCTGCTCCCCTCTCTCTCTGCCTGCCTCTCTGCCTGCTTGTGATTTCTGTCTGTCAAATAAATAAATAAAATCTTAAAAAAAAAAAAAAAAGAAAGGAAGTTTGTTGGAGAGAAAGGGGTATTTTCTCACCTTTGCCCTCTTGCAGACCCATGGAGGAGAAAGATGCCTTGTCCTCGATGGATGAGTTACCAAAATTCACCTCCTAAATAGCAGCAGCCCAGGCTGGGACAAGGCGGGTGGGAGATTCCTTAGACCCTCGCCCTGGTTGTCTTTCCCGTCCCCACTGGAAAATGTCATGGAAGGATGCCCCGCAGGACCTGATCTGTCTACCATCGGATGGGGTGTGCCCTAGCCAGAAAGCTCTGGGCCCAGGGGTGGCAGCTCCGGGGTCCTGCTCTCCTGGAGGGGCCTCCCTCCCACAGGGCCCTCTCGAAGTCAGACTAGATGCTGACAAGTGCCAGCTCCCACATATCCGGGCCTTTTCCCTTGAAGCCAAGAAGTGACACTGGAGACCTAATCCTGCGGGGGACAGGGAAGAGGCTGGGGGCTGGTTGGTCTCTAAAGGCAAGAGGCACGTGCTGTAATGGGAAGCTCTCAGGGTTTAGAGCCCATGGTCCCAGTTTCAAATCCTTGCTCTTCTATTTGCTAGCTGTGTGACCCTGGGACGGTCACTTCCCCTCTCTAAACTCAGAGTCTCCATCAAAAAGGGGCGGTATGGTTACTCCTCACCAAGGAGCGGTGAGGTTGGCTGAGATGCTCTCTGTGAAGACACCTGGCTCAAAGCCCTGATCTCCACCCAGACTCAGCATGTGTTTGTTTATTCGAGCCCAGCACGGACATGGCCCCTGCCTATAGTCCCACTGCCCTCCTTCCATCTCTGACAGCTTCAGAAAGCAAGATCCCTGGGGTCTAGCCCTGAAGGTCTGTCAGAGCAGGAGAGACGCCCGTAACTCTGGGCTGGCAGATGCAACATTGCCTTGAGACAGGGAACACCCCTTTGCCTCTGGCGGGCCCTGCCAGCTGGTAGCATCTAGAAAGCTCTGTTTCTGTTTGCCTAGGAAGCTGCCAGGCCTGCTGCTGGAGCCAACAGGGCCACACTGGGCATGCTGAGGGGCCCAGCGTCTGGCCCCAGAACAGATAGAGCCCTGAGAGAAAGGGTAGTTGGCAGGACAGGGGTGAGAGGGTCCGGGGGCTCTGGAGGACCCAGAGGAGCTCACCTCACCTCCACACCCCCGGAAGGTAAGCAGGACAGCCAACAGCGGGGCCTGGAGTCTCAGCCTCTCTGGCCCTCACCGGGGTTCCCTCTGGAAGGCCTGGCATGCATACAGTGGTCCCAGGACGCCTGCTTGGGCGGCCCCCAACCCAGGATCTGGGCAGCAATCAGGCCGGGAAATTTTACTCCAAATATGGAAAACCCACAGGTTGGTTATCTAGTCCAACCCCTCGGCTGGCCAGTGAGGAAAGGGAATGCTGGAGGGTCTGGGTGACCTGCCCAGGTGTGTAAGCCCGCTGGTGGCAGAACTCCCACAAAGGCCCCTGGCCTCTGGCCCGGGCGGGGGCGGCCGGGGGGCGGTGTCAGGAAGCTGCCCATCCCCCAGTCACTGAGGCCCCACCCACTGCAGGCGCGAGGCGGAGCCAAGCACGCTGCGCTGTCCAATCAGGAGCGTGCCTCCCGCAGGTGCTTCTCAGTGCCGCGGGAAGGGACAGGGACGTGGGTGGTGGGGCGTCTACCTGTGCAGCTCAAACACCTGGAACGGTGTCTGAGTATACAGTAGGTGTTCAATGAACATTTAGTAAACAAATGGGGCGCTGCGATGGCTGAGCTCCCCGAAGGACACAGGAGACAAGCTCAAACTAGGAGAATTTGAGGAAGGCTGAGTAAAGGCGCTATTTGCAAAGGTATGGCAGGCTATGGGGAGATCACAATACATGGCAGGGTTCCCCAGCACTAGCACAGCAGGACTCTGATACCCCCTAGCCTAGAAGGGACAGAAGGGGACAACCTGCAGGTTGTTAGCAGAACCTGTAAGGAGGGGCTGGTGTAGGGGTGCGCCTGGAGAGGAGCTGTGACTTTGGTTGAGGAATGCAGCCTGCCTGAGGCAGGCGCACAGAGAGGGGCAGGGACCAATACCCCTTCCTGTGCTTCTCCTGCCCTCAGACCCTCTGCTGGGGCTCCCCTTGGCTGAGCACCGCTGGATGCTTCATGGGACAGAGAGCCCAGTAAAGAAGGGCAGGGGGCAACTGGAAGGACTCCAGTGCTAAATGAAGGGGTTCCCCATCCCAGCCAACCCAAACCTGACCCCTCCTGGGGACACTGGCAGAGTCTTTTTATTTCCCAAGACGCTCTTTCTTCTCCTGTGACCCCAGTGGGAGACCCACCGTTCTGGTGACTGAGGAGACGGGGCCCTCTGAGCAAGCCCATCTTCCCAGCCGAGTTCAGGAAGTCTGGCTCCCTGTTTTTATTCTGGGTACCTACAAGCCTCTGCTCCCCCTCCCTTCTAGAACTAGCCTACCCTTAAGCAAGGTTTTCACAAGCTAAGCATTGTTGACATTTGGGACTGGATCATTCTTGTTGTGGGGCTGCTTTGTGGGATGCCTAGTAGCTTCTATGGCCTCACCCACCAGATGCCAGATGTCAGAGGCCCACCGCACCCCCAGCCTCCAGTTGTGACCACCAAAAATGCCACCGGATATTGCTAAATGCCCTTCAGGAGGTAAAATCGGCCTTAGCTGAGAACGAGTGCCTTAAATGGCTTCTTCCCAGGGCAGACACCTGGTGCCCAACCCTGCCTTTTATACTGAAAACTAAAACACTGTTTCCTTCCTTCCTGGGTACTCATCAGAGCTCCCAATGTTAAATCCATTCAGTTACACAATTAGCAAGCACAAACACAGCCGTTCGCAAGAAGCAGCAGGCTGTAATTTTTGGAAAAGAGATACACAAGAATATATACATATACAATGGGAAGCTGTTTAAATACAGATAGGATGTATTTATTTATCCCCACCTTGTTTCAAAATGGATTTAAGGCAGCTTAAAGTAAATTAAAACAAGCGAAGGGAAATGTGACAAAGGGAACATAAGAGTGTGCATTTTAGATGGAGGTACATAACCAAATGTGGAAAATGCAGGATTATGCGCCTGCTAAAGATGGGCCGTAAATTTAGCTCCATGCTCTTGGTATCCAACTCAAAAAGGGAAGCAGGACTGGTTATAGTATCGGCAGGGAGATTTTCATCACCAAGACCCTCAGAGCTTGGTCCCCCTGATGCCTGGCTTCCTGCAGTGACCTGTCTCTGGGCTCCAGCACCTGCCCCAGGCAGTGTGTGTTGGATTACCAGCCTCACTGTGGCAGGTGATCCGGCAGGCTGGGGTTCTGCCATGAACCTCCCTTGAGGGGGAGGGGGCAGCTGGCCAAGATACTCCAGCCATGCCCGGAATTGTTTCAGGAGCTGGAGGGATGAGCAGAGAGCGCTGGCTTTCTGGTGGTTTCCAGGAATGAAATAGAGCACTGTGCTTGGGCTTTTTCTCCTTCCTCTGAGATTTTAGGATGTCTCTTTTGCATACAACTGTCTCACTTTGGGACTGAGGACATGATACCCATTTTACAGATAAAAATAATAACTACTGTTTATCTAGCACCTGATATGCACCAACACCCCTCTCCTCCCCTCCTCCACCCAGGGCTCTATGCACATTATCTCACTCGACCTCCAAAATAACCCAACGAGGCAGGCACAGATGAGAAAACTGAGGTTTCTAGATAGGAAACTGAGGCTTATCAAATGTGACACAACTAACCCAATATCCTATAGCCAGTAAAGAATGGAGCAGGGACTGAAATCAGTCTTGTCTGCCTCTAGCGGAAAAGGCGGAGGTCATGCCCTGAGCTGAGATGCCAAGAGGAAAATCCTAATACAGAGTCCTAGGCACTTGAAGGATTCCCAGCCTCTGTCCTCAGGGGGAAGAAAGAGCTTGTTTTATGAGGACCGACCTTTTCTTTACCTAAAAATGAGATATTTTGGGGGCCTGGGTGGCTCAGTTGGTTGGGTGACTGCCTTTGGCTCAGGTCATGATCCTGGAGTCCCAGGATCAAGTCCTGCATCTGACTCCCAGCTCCCCGGGGAGTCTGCTTCTCCCTCGGAACTTCTCCCCTCTCATGCTGTCTCTCACTCTCAAATAAATAAATAAAATCTTTTTTAAAAATGAGATACTTTGTTCATGATGGAGCTTTGCATTAATTTTGATTTTTTTAAAATATTGCACTAAAATATTATTCATCTTGATTACTGAGTTTTTGGCACCCCCTGAAATTCTGCAGGCCAGAGGTGAGTGCATTGCTCATCTCCCCCTAGTCCCAACTGACCCTGACTTTCTGCCTGGTCCACTGCTCAGCCCCAGTTTCCTTGTCACGTGAGAGGGAATGGCCTCCTCTCCTCTGCCTGACAATCAGGGCTGGTACAAGGACCAAGGCGGGAGAAGGCTGGGAAAGCAAACCCCATGGAGCTATTTTTGCCAATGATTATACCAAGTGCTCCTAGACGTCACAGTCTCCATCCTGGCACACCAGCTTGGATGATCAGGGCGGGGTGGGAGTCGGGGGTTGAGATTCAAAGTCAGAGTGGCTCACCCCGGGCCACACAGCCCTGGGAAATTTCTTGGTCCAAAGCTCTCCCCACCATCCCTCCCTGCCTCTCAGTCCTTATCTCCTTGGGTCCTGCTGGAGAGCATGGACCAGAGGGCTCCTGTCCCTGACGATCTCTCCTCTCTGCAGGAGTCTGAAAGATGCCTCACTGGGTTGCCTCAGCTGGCTATGAAAGCCAGTCCAATCCAATCTGTAGGAAAAGCAAATGGACTCTATGGAGAAAACATAAGATGTTGTCTGAGTTAATAAGATAACAATTTAATATGCTTCTCTCCCCTACCCCCAGCCTCTGTCTTAAACAAGCTAGCAAGTGTTCACAGTTTGCCTTTAAGTAATATAGAGAAGGCATTTGAAATTCCCATCTGCCCTGCTCCCCAACCTGCGATGTTTCTTGTCACTGGCTAACAGCATTTAAAATATTTACAGCCCTTTCTTTGCGCTGGGGGTGTATCAGAATAAATCATTGTTACCACGGATAAATCAAAAATTAATCTCCAGAAAGCTCGATACCTGTCCTATCCCTCAAATAACAAGTAGCAGAATCTATCCCAGCGACTTGGCATCAACCAAATCCGTGTTTCCCCGGTACCTCCCGGTGGGGGTAGGTGAATTATAGGCAAAGGGAGCGAGGGCTCCACACTGCCCCCTGGCGGAGCTGCTGCGAACCCACGCCCGCAGAGCCCTCCAAACAGTGAGGGGCGGGGGGTGGGGAGGGTGTCTGCTGCCCTGATTTCATTCCGAATTCTCCCAGACCCCACAGTCCCCTTTCATCCTGGGAAGACGCTTCCACCTTTGCTATTTTTTCCTCCATTATTTTCATTTCCTCCATTTAGATGTCTCTCCTCTCATCTCAGTCCCTCATTTCTCCCTCTCTCTTTTTGGAAGATTTTATTTATTTGTTTCGGGGGGAGAGAGAGAATTCGCAGGGAGTGTGGGTATGGGGGGGCGGGGATGGTGAGGGTCAGAGGGAGAGGGAGAGAGGGAGACTCTCAGGCAGTCGCCCGCTGAGTTGGAGCCCCACGGAGATCTACTGGGGACTTGATCCCTCCACCCTGAGATTGCGACCTGAGCCAAAATCAAGAATCCAACACTTAACTGACTGAGTCACAAAGGCACCCGACTCTTTTCTCTCTTATCCAACTCTTTGCTTAAACGTGATTGATCCTTTTCTCTTTCCTTCCCTCTCCCTTCCGTTCAGAGTTCCTTCCCTCCTCTTACTTCCATGTTCCTCTCTTGCTTTAGAATTCGGGGCAGAAGAGTTAGAAATCTGACATGAATATTATGTGCCAACTACTGTGCTAGGAAATTCGTACAACTTCGTTAATCCCCAAACAGCCCTACAATGCTATTCCCATTTTACAGTTGTGGCAACCGAGGCTCAGAGAAGTTAAATAACTGATCAGCTACTTGCATAAGCAGCTGAGTGATAGACTCCACAGCCCATGCTCTTAACCACCAGGGCACTGTGGACAGTCTCAGAAGACCCGTCAAGAAGTCTGAAAGTATGCTGAGTGCAACAGAGAGATCCACGGAGACTTTTTAATCAAGAAAAATGACATTGGAAAATTTTTAAATGTTTGTGGGTTTTTGGGTAAGATTTACTTATTTATTTTAGAGAGCGAGTGAGTGAGCGAGCACAAGCGGGCGGGACAGAGGGAGGGGGAGAACCTCAAGCAGACTCCATGCTGAGCTGGGGCTCCACCTCATGACCCGGAGATCATGACCTGAGCCAAAAGCAAGAGTCGGATGTTTAATGGGCTGTACCACACAGGCACCCCTAAATTTCTGTTTCAGAAATACTTATCTGTGAGGACAAAAGGCAGAAAACGTTCTCATCAGTTAATCCTGCATGGGGGATAGGTGGATAATACAGATGTTTATGGTTACTGTGTATTCTCAGTGTCCTTTTCTGTATATAAGAAGTATTTCATAAATTTATTTATTTTTAAAGTTTTATTTATTTAAGTAATCTCCGGGCCCAATGTGGGGTTTAAACCCAAGACCCCGAGATCAAGTGTCACCTGCTCTTCTGACTGAGCCAGCTGGGCGCCCTGCTTAATTTTTTTTTAAATTAGAAAAAATACATTCTTGGGGCTGTGTGGAAGTGAAAGGTCCTGAGTTTCTGGGTGTGAACTAGGGAATGATACAGAAATATGGGAGAAATCAGATAGCTTGAACAGAGGCCACAGCAGCAGTGACGAAGGGAATGGGACACATGGAGAAGATATTAAAGAGGTAGGGTAGGTGTGAGAAATGAGGCTAACACCCGGGTTTCTTTGGCTGGATGGTAGTGAGCTGGGTCCCTGGTAGGAAGTAGCACTGGTGGCGTTTGACAGAAGGAGCTCAGAGGCTGGTGTCCATCTGGATTTGGAGCTATGCTGGAGGGTAGCCTTGGGGTGATGTTGGAGAGGATGAACCCACTTCAGAAGGGAGTGTGGCATGAGCACAGGCCCAAAGATGGACCCTTGAGGAACCAAAAAAATGGGCAGAGAAAAGTACCTGAGGCCAGACGGGCCAGAGACCTAAAAAGATCCCCAGGAATTTAGGTTCTCATGGAAGCCAATGGAGGGGTGAGCTTCATGAAGGGATTTGGAGGAACAGAAAATGTGTGTGTCATCTACACGTCATTGGTGCTCCCTTTGTGATCACCCGACTCTCCTTTCCCCATTCTCTGGTGCTAGAACTTCTCTCTGTCAGCTTCTTTTAAACTACATGAGGGAAGATACAAAACCAAGCTTCACGGCTCCCTCCCCCTGCAGCACCAGCCATGCAAGGGCTGGACGGAGGCTCTGGGCAGGGTGTGAGAACGCAAGGGAGGCATGGACTGGGAGCTCCTCTGTTGTGCCCTCCTCTTTCCCTTCACATGACCAGATCCCAATAAATGTGGAATAAAAAAAATTTTTTTTTGTTTTGCTTTTCCTTTGCTTTTTTCCACCCTTAACCTCTACTACCTGAATAGACTTTCTACATGCCTCCTGCTAATGAAGTTCTTCCTCAACTTGTTATTATCTCTGTAACTACTTGAATTTAGAGAATTTATATTTGTCATGACTCTAAAATAACATGCTCATTGTAGCCAATTTGGAGAAGGCAGAAAATTGCGGAGGAAATGAAATCTACCTCTAATTCCACCACCCGAAGGCAGCCACCATTATTAACACCTTGGTCTACTTCATTCCATCTTCCCCGTACATGCTGGTATATTTTAGAGTGTTTTCATCGATGCACCATAATCAGAATGTATTATGTAGGCTAGGTCATACTGCAACAATAAAGATCATTCAAAATTTGCCATGGTGTAACACATTGCAAGTTTATTTGTTGCTCATGAAACAATCTTGGTTGATTAAATAATCATGATAGGGCAGCTCTGCTCCACAGAGTCATTCAAAGACTTGAGCTCCTTCCTTCCATTGTGGGTCCACTTTCTCCTTAGGGCCTCATTAGGTCTCTGTCCAGTTCTCAAAGAGGGAAAGAGGGCACGAAGGAGGTACACCCACTCTTCAAAAGCCTTGGCTTGAAAGGGGATGCACACTTCTTCTCATTGGTGATAACTTAGTCATGTGTCCCCACCTGACACCAAGGGAGGCTGGGAAATGTAGTCCAGCCATACCCTTGGGTACCGTCCCCATTTCTGTTAGAGACAATGGATTTGGGTGGACAGCTAGCGACTTAGGCAATGTAGCCTATGATACTTACATCCTGTGATATTTCCCTAATGAACCTTCTCCCACTGCTCCCCTCCCCCCAAATCTGACCTCTTTGTTGTAAATACCTTGCTCTCCCGCACCTCATGTAGATTACACACGTATTCATGCTCCTTGGCAGGTGCTGTCCCAGAGCTTGGAGCCTCTTTACCTGCCCTAATCCCCTAAGCTACCTTGGGTATTACTCCTCTGTACTCACACATCACACTGCAGTGATAGATGAATCAGGGGTCTCCCCAAGCAGACCATGAGCTTCTTGAGTGCATCCTCTGACCACAACCCCCACCCTCCAGAAGTCAGCAATTTTTGTTGTTGAGTTCTATCACACACAATAGTACTTAGTATGTACTTGCTAAGCAAAACAGGGAATAAGTAGGAGAAAGAGTGTTGATGGTAATCAAGAGAGTTAAGCCCCAGGAGCCCACTTGATGGAGCCCGTGGGGAGAGAGTGGTGGGTGCAGAAGTATAGGGAGGGGCTGGGGGAAGTAGCATCACTCAGAGTGGAGACGAGGCAGAGGGCAATCTCATCAAACACTCTCCACAGGTAACTCCTCATCAATCATTTTAAGGTAATGTGTTGATGCAATAATTATTTAGACAGTAACACAAAGACGTAGAGAGAGCCAAGAAACAAGACTCTGAAACCCCATGAGAAAGTAGTTAAAGGGCCCTGTTCTCACCTCCAGCCAGGCCTGGATCTCCAGCCCTGCCCTTGCAAACCAGGGGTGGTAAGATGTGTATGCTCTTGCTTCCCTAGATGTTAGTACCTAACTGTGCCTGTGGGTCCATGACTCCGCCAGGGATTTCCCAGGGCAGGGTGGGAGTGTGCTAAAGAGGTGAAGGGTTTGGAAGATGTAGATAGAGTAAATGAAGACTGTTCATTTGAAGTGCTTGGCTGTGAAAAGAGGGAGAAGGATACATAGCAGCTTGAAAGGGGTAGGAGTTTTTTTTTTTTTTTAATTATTTATTTACTTATTTGACAGAGAGAGAGAGAGAGAGAGAGATCACAAGTAGGCATAGAGGCAGGCAGCGGGGTGGATAGGGGGAAGCAGGCTCCCTGCTGAGCAGAGAGCCTGATGCGGGGCTCGATCCCAGGACCCTGGGATCATGACCTGAGCCAAAGGCAGAGGCTTTAACCCACTGAGCCACCCAGGCAGGGGTAGGAGTTTAATAAAGGACTTATGGAGGTGGTGGGGGAAGTGGTGGTTGCCTTGTTCTTGTCTGGTTGGTTTTTGTAGTTATTAGACAGACTTAAGCACGGTTTTTTAAAGATTTATTTATTTGAGAGAAAGAATTGGGAAAGAGACAGAGGGAGAGGGAGAAGCAGACTCCCTCTGAGCAGAGAGCCCCACACGGGGCTCGATTCCGGGACCCTGGGATCATGACCTGAGATGCTTAACCCACTGAGCCACCCAGGCAGCCCTTTAAGCATGTTTACATACTGAAGGGAAGGAGCCAGCAGAGGTTAAAATTATAGGAGAGATAACTTGGACTCCATCAACATGTAAAGTCTGTGCTCTTTGGAAGACACTGTTAAGAAAATGAAAAGACAGGAGTGCCTGGGTGACTCAGCACCCAGATGGTTAAGCATCTGCCTTTGGCTCAGGTCATGATCCCAGGGTCCTGGAATCAAGCCCCACGTCAGGCTCCCTGCTCAGAGAGGAGCCTGCTTCTCCCTCTGCCGCTCCCCCTGCTGTGCTCTCCTGCTTCCTCTCTGTCAAATAAATAAATAAAATCTTTAAAAAAAAAAGAAAAGAAAATGAAAAGACAAATATATATGGATTATATATGTATAATATTTTCATATAAAGACATACATATATTTAAAAAAAGGCATACATATATACTTAGGCATTAGAAGAGCATCACACTGAATAGTAAGAGAACCAAAAAATGGCCAAAAGATTCGAATGGACCCTTCACAAAGGAAGATACAGATAGCCAACAAGCACATGAAAAGATGTTCAACATCTTTAGCCATCAGAAGAGTGAAAATTAAAACCACTACACACCCACTAAAATGACAAAAATTAAAAAGACTGACAACTCCAAGTGTTCACAAGGATCCGAAGCCAGTAGACCTTTCCCATATTCCTGGCAGGAGTGTAAAATACAGCCACTTTGGGAAACAGTTCGGTGGTTTCTTATAAGGTAAACATACACTTATCATACAATTCAAAATTCCACTTCCAGGTGTTTACCCAAGAGATGTGAAACCCTGTCCACACAAAGCTTGCGTACATATGTTTATAGCAACTTTATTTGTAATAGCCCTAAATGGAAAACACCCCCAATATTCATTATCGGACACACGGATAAATAATTGCACAATATCTATCTGCACAGTGGACTGCCACTCAGCAGTACAATGGGTAAACTACTGATTTGCACAAAACCGTGATGAACCCCTGAAGCAAACCCCTGAAGCATTATCCTGAGCAAAGCAAGTCAGATGTGAGAGTATACTGTGCGATTCCATTTACACGAAATTCTATCACAACCCAAATTAATCGACAGCGACACAAAGCAGATCTGCCATGACCCAGCAGGGTTGCTGGGGAGGGAGGCAGATGGGAGGGAGGACTGATTGCAGGAGGCAGTTTTGGGGGCGACGGAAGTGTTCTATACCTCGATTGTAGTACGCATGCTTACGTACTGTATTCGTTTTTCAAAACTCATCCATTCGTTAAAATGGTTGCGTTTTACTGTATGTAAATTACGTGAGCAAAGCTGATTAAACAATTTTTTTTTAATATGGAAGAGAGGGACTCACTGGAGACCAAGTTCTAGTGTACAATGCGAGCCAAACAATAGAGGGAAGGGCTAATCTTGAACAAAGCAAGTTAGGCTTTTTCCTCTGAGCCATACCTGGAAGAAAGAAAGTGACAAGCAGTAGCACAGAGAGATTTGAGGGAGTTTGTCTGTCATTGGGGGAGGAGTGAGAAGTCTTTTAGTGCCCCAGTGGAACATACCTTTTAACTTCAGTAGCCCCGAAGCTCTATCTCCCACGAGGAAGGCTATGATAGCCCGTATTGTTTATTTGAGAGAGAGAGTGGGCAGGGGGGAAGGCAGAGAGAGAGAGAGAGAGACTCAAGCATACCCCCTGCTGAGTGCCGAGCTCGTGATCACCACCTTGAGATCTTGACCTGAGCTGAAATCAAGAGTTGGACACCTAACTGACTGAGCCACACAGGCACCATGGGGACTTTTTATAGTCTTAAAGATTGGCCAGGTGGGTTTCATTGTTTAGTGAACCCCGGAGGTCACGCTGTGAGCCTGGGTTTCCACCTCGGCCCATGCTCCATCTGCATTTCCCAGGTGCAGGAGAAACATCGAGGCCTCTAAATGACCCAGGAGTGTTCGAGATCTCAGGAAGCCTCTGACCCAACATTATCATGCAGCTGGAAAAGCAGACTTTTGTTGTTGTTTTTTGCCTTGGGTTTTAGGGAAAAAGAGACAGCCCAGCGAAATCTTACACATGTTATTTGGAAGTATTGTGACAGCCAAGAAATTGGGCTGGTGTCAAAAGAAACCACAGTGGCTGCTTCCTTTTTATTATTTTTTAAAAAAGCAATTTTGATCTTTCAAGCCCTGTGAGGAAAAAAGTTTACTAAATATACCTCTGTGGGGGTGTGTGTTGACTCAAGCATTTATCTTGTCTTTCATCCCAGAGGATACACTCCGCTGCCCCAGGCCTCCTCGCCCTCTGCCTCACACAAACCTCTTCCAAGCCTCTTCACACAACCCACTCCCCAGGCTCCTAAAACCTATGGGGTAAGGGGCAAAGGTTGGAGCACTTTCTGGAGAAAGGAGAGCCAGTGCCTCACCTCGCCACGTTGGTCTTATGACCAAAAGCAGAAACCTCTTGGATTTATGGCTTATGTAACAGTCTGCAGATGGGCTGGCTGGGGCTGTGCTTGGATTCAGGGCTCATACCTGTCACAGGGGCATAACTTGGGTCACCCCTGTTTGCCTTCCTCCACGTTGGCTTTGGTCTCGGCTCCGTTTGTGGAAATCTAGCGGTCCCCCCTATTCCTCTCAGGTTGCTAGTCCTCTAACGAAACTCCAGGAACTGACTTTGGCTGGTTCCTTTGGGCCTGACTTGGGTCACGCACCCATCTTTAACCAGTCATTGCCAATGCCGTATGCCAGCTGGCTTAGGACCTCAACCCAAAACACATGTGCTGGGAGGAGTGGCAGGAAGGTTCCCCCAAAGCAAAGTGGCAGGAGAATGACTCCGTGGAAGAAAGTGAGTAATGGGGGGCCCAGCCAACCAGGGTCAACCACACGCAGGAGCACTAGGCAGGTTCTTCAAGGCTGACGCTCTGGCTCAGGCAACTTAACACAAGCAAGCAAAGGTCAATGGGTCTCCTAGTTCTGATGGGGTTTGAAAAAGCATGGCAGGGGCGGATGTGTTTACAGAGATCGCGACCCTTCGTGCTCCTGAGACCAGCCTTCAAAGCTTTCCATGTTTCGGTCCCAGCCTTTCTAGCCCCTTCTCTAATGGAACCCTCTACTCCAGCCTGACTAATCTCATGTAGCACGATCTAGAAACTCCAGTTCAGCTTGCCCAGGTTAAAGCTGCAGCCCCATGACTTACTATTTGAGCAAGCCTGCTTTCTCACCTGCAAAATGGAGATAATAGTATACATCTTACTGATACTAGTTTAAAAGAGAATGAAAGGAGATTGTTCCAGTAAAGGCAACACCTGAAGAACTGGCCCTTCTCTCTCAAACCCACTGTTGGCCCTTCTTTACCCTGCTGGACACCCAGGATACCCATTCCCTTTTTTTGAACGGCATCGTCTGGGCTCCTTTGTCCTCTGGCTTCCAACTGCATTTGGCAGTGGGGTTGGAGTTTCTCACCTGCCCCTTTCCTGCGCTTCTCTCCCATCTCTGGCAGTGGCTGTGACCCTCCATGGACCGCAATTCCTTCCACGTGTCCCCTCCCCCTGACTCCACCTCCCACTCTTTCTTTCGGTGACATGATGTGTTTCCATGACCTTTTCAGCCCTGGATAGGGATGGCTTTCCACCACCTCTAAGTTCTCAGTTCCTTAGCACCCCACATCTGGTCCCTTAACTCTCTGCTCATGTTTCTTTCTTACCTCTTCATTAAGATATCTTCTTCTCCACCATGCGGCATAGATGCTGTTTCCTGCTCAGACCCCTGACGAATACAGTAGTTGGTAATAGGAACAGTTCCAGGAAAAACCTTCAAAATGAGATTCTGGGACCAGGTTTCTGACTTATTTAATGAAGGCATGAATGACCTTATTGTTGGGGGGGGAAATGGGGCTCTGGTCATCTGTGGCATGAAGTACCACAGAGATTATTTGAATCATCACTGATTGTGATGTAGGATGGAGACCCAGCGGAAGACAAGGTTTTAAGTGATCAAGTGACCACAGCACTTGATTGCTATGGCAACAGTGGTAATTACAAGAACTGCTGACAACATCTGACTGTGCTGGAGAGTGTGTGAGTGTGTGTGGGTGTGTGGGTGTGTGAGAGAGAGAGAGAGAAATATAGAGGAGCTTTGAGCTTTGAACATACAACTCAAGACATGAGTATAGAACCAGACATTTCTGTGGAGGCCTTAAAAGAATCCCTTTTGCATGCTGCCTCAGAGAAGACATAGCTGTGCATTTGGCCTAAAGTCAATTGTGAAAGTTGAAGGTTTGCAAGGTGTATCAGATGTACAATTTCGTCGAGTTTTAATGCTAATGTTGAGGTACTGGTCGTGAGGGAGTTGGATGCTAAGGTTGAGATGAGGACATTTGGAGTGATACAAATGAAACCGAGACCGATAGCCCCCCAGGCCCCCTGAATATTCCTTACTAGAAAAAGCAGTCCCTTGCATAAGGCTTCCCTACAGTGTCACACAGGGCAGTTGCCTGGCAAGAGGTGTACCTACGGTTCTCTAGACCTAGCCCCAGCATATCTCATTTCCTGAAGGCTCGTAATGGGAGTTACATCTCACCATAGGCCAAAGAAAAATTTGAAAGATCTTCTCCAGGAGAAGACATTTATACTGCAAAAGAATTGCAACATCTTTTCGTCTGTAGTGTCAGGAATCAGGAACATGCATGCAAATCAGGAACATGTGAAGAGACTCCAAAATATTAGGCCAAGGAAGATGAAATATAGTTGGATTGGATCAAATTAGTCAATATGGGTGAATTCACCTGGGGTTCAAGATGTAACATGGTAGCTCAAGCAGTTGGGAGTGGCTCTAATCGTTCGCTTGGATGAGTCATTAAATCCTGGGTTTAATAGTGTCTTATACTTAATGAGGCTGAGAATACCAGAACTTCCTAGCGTTGTACAAGGAATCCAAAGCTTAGGGTGATGGGAAATTGAAATATTTGTAACCTACTTCATCCCTCTTCTAAAGGCCCAGGGGATACGCCCCTCACCAAAGTGTTAAAAAGTTCATTAGAAAGAACGCCTGGGGGCACCTGGGTGGCTCAGTGGGTTAAGCCTCTGCCTTCGGCTCAGGTCATGATCTCGGGGTGCTGGGATCGAGCCCCACATCGGGCTCTCTGCACAGCAGGGAGCCTGCTTCCCCCTCTCTCTCTGCCTGCTTCTCTGCCTACTTGTGATCTCTCTCTCTCTCTCTCTCTCTCTCTCTCTCTGTTGAATAAATCAATAAAATCTTAAAAAAAAACAAAAAACATTTCCTTTAAAAAAAAAAAAGAAAGAAAGAAAGAAAGAAAGAACGCCTGCCTCCTTGAGAAGAACTGTGTGGCTGCTCTCCATAGGTCAGAGATGTCCGTGGATGAGGCTGCCATTCGATCGAGATCTCTAATATTAACTTTACAAATTGGAATCCCCAGTGACAGTCCTCAGAGACAAGGTGGGCTCACTTACTCTAATAAGCCACGGGACAGAATGATAACCAGATTCTCCTCCACATGGGTTTATGGTGGTGGATAACGGATCATAGAGTTCAAAGGAAAAAAATAGATGTGTAACTTACCGTGATATTGCTTCATCTGTATCAGCCACGATCCGATATAAATATAATGTGAAGCACATTTGTGATTTTAAATTTTCTAGTAGCCACATATTTAAAAAGTAAAAAAAAACCCATTATAATAATTTTAATATTTGATTTAACTCATATCTAAAGTGTTATCACGTTAACATGTAATCAATATCAAACATTACCGATGTATAGATATTTTACATTTCAGGGGACTGTCTTTGAAACCCAGAGTGTACTTCTCATGTGAGCATAGCTCGGTCAGGACTAACCACAGGTCAAATGCTCAGTAACCATACGTGACTGGTAGCTACATCTCCATACATCTATGGAGAATATTACTGAGAAATAATTGTTGTTCTCAATAATTGAGAAAATTATTGTTGTGGCAGGTAGACACCTGATTCAAGCAGCCACTTTTCCACCCAGTTTGCTCAGATAATGTAGTGCTCAAACTCAGAACACTTTGACTGAGGAAGAGGCCAGGTCCCTCTAAGGAAGAAGCCCAAAATGTGAGTATGAGTGTACTCTGTGCATTTCTTCAAGGCTCCCCAAGAGGTACGCAAGGGGCCATTTGCTGGGGCCACTGAGCACAAGAGAAAGGAAACACACAGACCTTGGATACTAGCTCTGAATTGATGCTAATTTCTGAGGACCCTAAAAGCACGATGGTCCACGAGCTGCAGTGGGGACTAGTGAAGGTCTGATGATGAACGAGATCTTGGTGTGAGCTGTCTTGCAATGACTCCAGGAGACCCATGTCATAGACATGAATGGCAAATGGAAGAAGGCCCACTAGGTTTCCTGATCCATGGATGAGAACCAGTAGATGAGCAAAGCCAGGAGGAAGCCTCTGGAAAGCCAACAGCACCCATTCTCCTACATGCCAGAAGACTATATCAAAAGCAATACCACATTCCCAGTGGTACTGCAGTGATTAGAGTCACCATCCAAGCTGTGAAAGATGGAGAGATGATGCTTTCAATCATATCCTTGTTTACTACCTATTTGGCCAGGGAAAACGCCATCCAGGTTGTGGAGAATGACTGTGGGTTGTGCTCTGCCCAGCCAGGCAGTTGCTGCTGACTACAGCTGTTACCCTGGATGCACTCTCTTTACTACGGCAGTGGCACCTGGTGGGTAGCTAGTGACTTGACAGATTATTTATTTCTCTATCTTAATTAGCAAGAACAATCAGCAGCAGCCTGTTTTCACCTGTTGGCATATACTCATGGTCTTCGGGATTATGTCAACTCTCCTGCTTTCATAGAATCCAAAGGAGCTATGATACCTTGCTGTGTATTTCCTGCTGGTCCATTATATTGATGACATTATGTCAGTTGAACCTGGCAAGCAGGAAGCAGCAAGAAACTTGAAGCCTCTATAAGATATAGGCATGACAGAGGGTAGGAAGGAAAAAAAAAACCCACAAAATTTAGAAGCCTGACGCTCTGATGAAATGCCTAGGGATCCAGTGGTCTAAAATATCTTGGAATTGCTCTTCCAAAGCCAAGATTAAATCTCTCCACTTTGAACCATGCACCATAAGGAAAAAGGCCTAGTGCTTGATGGGTCTCTCTGAAGTTTAAAAGCAAACCTTCAGGTGTTCTACTCTGGCCCACTGGCTCAGCAACTCATGAGTCTGCCATTTCAAGGTGAGTCCCAGGGCAACAGAGGACTGTGCACCAAGCCCAGGCGGAAGTACCAATGGCTTCGCCCCTTAGGCCTTTGGACCCAGAAGCTTCAAAGACACTTGAAGTACCTGCACCTTTAACCGAAGAGTACCAAGCAGTGACACGACCCGAGCTGTTCGTTATGAACTGAGTGCCATCACCAGATCATGAAGTTGGCGTGCGCGGCATCGTCCCACTATTTTATGGAAGTGCTGGAGACTTGCGTAGGCATGGGTGAGTTGAGACTCCCATGGCATCTACTCCTGCTGTCTTACCATCTCCTCCACACGCACAAAAGAAGAAAAAACTGTAGGCCTGCTTTATAGATAAGTCTGTTCGCACGCTAGCAGCAGCCAGAAGGGGATGTCTGCTGCATTATGGGGATGACGCTGAGACACATTGATAAGGAAAATTCTCCCAGAAACTTGGACAAAATGTCTGATTCGCTTGGAAGGGAAATGGGCCGAAGTACAAGTCTATACAGTCTCATGGACAGTAGCTGACACTCCAGTTTGATTGTTTGGGGACTTGGAAAGACAACGAGTGAAAAACTGGTATGACAGAGAGGGCTGAGGAAGAAAGATGTGGATGAAACTCATGGATTGAATGAAGACTGTGAAGATATTTATGACCCAAGGGAATGATCACCAGAGACCACTCTCTGCAGAAAGCTTCCAAAAGCAAGGTAGACAAGATGACCCACGCTGTGGCAGTCGTCATCTTCTTTCCCCAGCCACCCTGCTCCTCACCCCATGGGCCCATGTATAAAGTGGCCACAGTGGCAGAACTGGTCACAACAACAGGGATTTCCCCTCCAATGACTCTAAAGACCGCCGCTGTGAGCACCTACGTTGCCATCAGCAGAGGCCGACACTGAGCCCTGGATAGGGTTCTAATCCTTTGGGAGCAGCCAGTCACCTAATTATATTGAGTTCCTGCCATCCTGGAGTGGGCAAAGCTTTGACTGCATGGGACTAGAACATATTCTGTACAGATTTACCTGCTTTGCCTGAAATTCTTCTGCCAATGCTATCATTAGGGGACCCACAGAATCCTTTATTCATGATCTTGGTACCTTATACAACATTGCCTCTGACAAAGGCACTCATATTAATACAAAAATTGTTCAGTGACAGGCTCATGCCTATGGAATTCGGTGATCCCACCATGTACCTCATCAGTCAGAGGCAGCTGGTCTGATCAAAGAATGGAATGGCCAAGAGAGACCCACTTATGATTCCAGCTGGGGGTCAGCACCCTGAGAGATTGAGGTGTTATCTGATAAAATACCACATATGCTTTAAACCCGTGACTAGGTGATGGTGCCTTTTCTCTCAAAGCCAGAATATGAAGGTCCAAAAAATTGAAAGGAAAGAGGCAGAAATGATACTTCTCATGATTACATCCAAAAATATATTTATACAATCTTTTTCTAGATGTGCACATTCTCTTGGTCTTGGCAGGTTTTGAGGTCCTAGTCCCCAAGGGAGGAACACTTCCACGAGGGAAGAGACACAGCCATGAAATCGGAAGGTGACCCTCCCTCCCTGGCCATTCGGGGCTTCTCTTGTCACTGAACCAACAGGCAGAGGAGGTTCCATAACTAGCCAAGATGATTGGTTTCTGTTACCAAGAAGAAATTAGGCTGTTAAGAACCCAAGATTGCTGGGTTCTTCTCAGGGATCCATGGGAGGATGGATCTAGAATGTTACACACCAGGACTTTGCCGGGGCAGAGGGGAAACTCCAGCTCCCTACAAGGAGCACAGGCTGGAGGACCCTGGCCCGGTTCCATTCTTCATCCTTCTCCAGCCCTTGTGAGTGAGAAGACAGAGTCTGTGGAGTTCAATCCAAGCACTTATTGGAGAGCTTTCAGAGGTAACAATGCAGCGTAACTGACTAAGCAGAGCGTTCATGAACATTCATGAAACGAATTGTTCTGGTAAATTGAGCTTTCTAAGTAACTAAGTTTTATTCTGAAAACTCTTGTTCAATCTCTCTCTGAAATGTCTGCTTCTACTTTCTCCCCACCATAAGCACAGCCTCGTGAGCATGGTTGATGCTTTCTCTGATGAACAGGGATTTTTAAGGCCCTCATGGTGATTTTTTTCCAGAAGACCAAGTCTCAAGGTGATAATGTAGATAAAGAAAGGGAAGGTGATGGGGCTGAATGAGCAGCACAGGACAGAAGTTACTATATCAGAAGGTAAATTCTTGATACCGGCTTAATTTGCCATCATTTGCCTTCTGGAAGAAGGGTTCTGTAGGAGCCATGGTTAGTGGAAAGCTTCTGGGAGTTGAGGATTTATTGTTGTAGTGGTCATGGCTGTTAACCCGTGATGCTCGTGTTTATATGACGTGCTACATTTTCATGCCTCTTTCATACTTATACTCACATTTGAGTCTTACATCGGCCCTCGGAGATGGCAAGGGCATGTTTTGTTATTCTCACCAAGCAGCTGGAACAACTGAGGCACAGAAAGGGTGGTGGCAGGTTATGACCCAAATCCCACGAACTGTTCCTCGCTATTTACTTGGTTTCTGTTCTGGGGTGTTTTCTTAGGGTCGATGATGGGAAGAAGATGACATTTCATGGATCTTGAAGGGTAAAAAAAGAATAGGAAATTCAATGTGGGGGTCATAATTGTAATGAGAAAGTTTGGTGGAGGGGGAAGAGTGGACAGAGGGTTGAGGGCAATCTCCCCAAAGTGTCATGTCCCCGGCATGTGGTCAGAGCCCAGGCGTTCTCTGATGTGGGTGATCTCTGCCATTGCCCTGACATTCTTTGCCAGATCTCTGGCACCTGCCATGGGGACAAAATCAAGAGATGCCTCCACCTTAGGAGAAGGGTTCTATCCAAGAGGATGCATTTTTTTTTTTTGCTCCCTGCTTCTTCCCCAAAGGGAAGGGTACTTCTGGGCTGACAAAATGGCTCTTCACAGGAGCAAAGAGTGGACAGTCAGGGACCTGGGCTCAAAGTCCTGGCCATACAGCTATGGGCAAATCAAGTGAGTTCTCTCCCACATGCTGATTTCCCATGCATGCACGCAGGAGGGGAGAATTTTCCAGGCTCCTTGGGATTCCAAGACTATTCTGAAAGTAAATGAGATTGTATGGGAAGAAAGACATTCTGTACTTTTTAGAACCAGGAGCACTAATGACAACGAAGTCACTCTTAGTGAGCCAGGACACAGGCTGTCTGCAAATTTCTGAGGCTGCCTCGTCCTGTCCCCATAGTTCTGCCCTGGTCTGCACCTGGCTCTGTGCTACCCTATGCATGTCTGCCTTGGGTCTAACGGTACTGAGCATGAGGTGCCATTAGCATCTGTGACCTGAATGAATACAAGGAGTCACTTTTTCTCCACGTGCCAGTTTTTACAACTATAAAATGGAGATGGGGTGGTAGAGATAGGGGAGTCCGTCTATGAGATGATTTCTAGATCTTTCCTAACAGTCAATGGTTTGAGAACTGTCTCCCTAAAGAGAAAGTGGCATGTTGTGGGCTATGTCTGAGAAAAGCCAGGGACCAGGTGGGCCCAGGGGAGTGGACGAAACGTTTAAGAAGAGCACAGTGTGTGGAGGAGAGAAAGGATGTGGACTGCCAAGCCTCTGCAGAGGGGTGAGCCCAGAGTGAAGAATGCACTGTCTCCTGCAGAGAAGTATCCGGACTAAAGGGGAACTCGTCCGGAGGGCTGGGAACCTAGGCCTCAGCACTGGACCTCAGACTTGGTGCATCGCATGGGAGCAGGCCCCGCTGCAAACACAGGGACATGTCGTGCACTTGCGCCTGTGCCCCATCTGGGTTTACCATCCTGCGAGAACCTGGCTGCTGCTTCTCTCTGTCCACTGAAACCGAGATGCAGGATCGGTGATCGCCTCTGAGGATAGTGAGGGCAGAACTTCCCAACCCAGGCAGCTCAGGGCCAGATGCTGCAGTAACACGGCCAGAGACACGACATCTGAGCAGGGCGAAATGCAGGTCAGAGTCCATCAGCACAGGCACTCTGGGCCTGGTCATGGCTCATGGTCAAAACAGGCTCAAGGAACAAGGGCAGCTGGTTGCCCTATGGGAAGCCTTGGGGGGCCTGCCTTACCAATGCATCTCCCATGACACTTGTCCTAATGACAGAGCCCTCCCTCCAGGGCCTGTCAGGCCTACAGGGTTTTGCTGTTAGCTTGATTTCCTATGACAAGGAAGGTGGGAGCTAACGCCGGTGTACATTTGAGGACAAAACCACCAAACCGCCCTCTCCTGGCTCTGAACTTTCAACAGAAAGCCTGGGCAGCCTGAAGATCTTGGTGGGCACAGGGGGGACCAGCGGTGAGCCCCTGAGACTCCCAGGAAGAACCAGGCCAGCGCTTCTCAAAGTGTGAGCCGAGAGACTTTCCTGTCAGAATAACCTGGCTTGCTCATTTAGAAAGGCACATTCCTAGACTCTGTGCCCCTGAATCTGGATCTTTGGGGGAACTGGCATCATATTTTTTAAGCAAGCTACTCAGAATAATTCCTATGCCCCGTACTGTTAAAAACCATACACACTCTTTGAAGGAATGACCACCCCCCCTCCCCGCCAACCCTGCTGCCCAATGCCTGGCAAACAGTAGGCGCTCAGCAAAAATGTGTTGGGAGGCTGAATGTGTAAGGAAGTGTGTGTGGCGGGGAGAAGGCTCCTTCTCAGTGAGCCAGGAAGTGGCAGAGGTGACTGGAACAAGAGCCAGGGCTTACGGGGCCGGAAATGGGTTCAAAGGCTTCCACAGGGGTCACGTTCTCCTACAGCAATACACTTTGCAGCTTACAAAGCTTTCATCGCTCTTCCCTGTCGAATCTGGATGAAAAAGCCTTAAGCCAGATATCACGCTTGTTAACTAATTTTCCACATGAAGAAAAACCAAGATTCACAGACTTCGTCCTTTGCCCAATATCACGCAGCTCTTAGGGAACAGAGACAGGACAGCTCTTCTGATGGAGAGCTCCAGGCCAGGCCTTCACACAGTGTCGTGGCTGCCGCCATCCTTCCCAAGCACAGAGTGAGGACACTGGACTCAAACAAGACCGCCATGGGCTGCGGGTGAACACGCACGGGTAGGGTAGCCCGGTGAAGGTGAGGGCAGTGCAGGACGGGGGGAGGGCTCGGCTGACCTTCACTGAGCACCCACCCGAGGCCACAGCCATCCATTTTCTATGTTAGGGAAGACAGGTAAGTAACTTGCCTGTGACACTGGCCGGTGACATGGGCAAGGCCAAGTTTTGAACTCGAGTCTGACCAAATTCAAAAGCCCATTTACTAAGCCTTTTCTTTGTCACCTTTAAAAAAAAAAAGATTTTATTTATGTATTTGACAGAGAAAGATAGAGAGAGAGAGCATGAGCAGGGGGAGCAGCAGGCAGAGGGAGAGGGAGAAGCAGGCTCCTCGCTGAGCAGGGGTTCCCAGGAGCTCCATCCCAGGACCTCAGGATCAAGACCAAAGCCGAAGGCAGACGCTTAACAAACTTAGCCATCCAGGCGCCCCTCATTGTCACCTTTTTTCCTCCTTTCCTGCGTCCTATTGGATCCAGGGTGTTTAAATTTGTTTTTCTTTTTTTTTTTTTTCCCCTTTGGTTAGATAGTTATGCATTCTATTGTCTTCCTTTTAGAAATTACACTTAATTTTAAATATATTTTTATATTGAATTCTATACCTTTAACATTTTAACATAAGTATTTAACAAAGTACTTAACAAAATCATTCTAAAATGATTTATCTCTGCCTTTCTCCCGAGCTGTTACAAGATCTTTACCATCCTGTCCATCTGATTTCTCCTCCCATTTTCCAAGATATCACTATCTATCAGGTTGAGGTACATGAAACTGTTAATATTAACCTACAAAAATGGTAATTCATGCAAAAAATGTTTTCAATAAAACTATGTGTTTTTTACATCTTATATTTAAACTCCCCCAATTTAGGGGCTCCTGGGTGGCTCAGTGGGTTAAGGCCTCTGCCTTCGGCTCAGGTCATGATCCCAGAGTCCTGGGAGTTCTCTGCTCGGCGGGGAGCCTGCTTCCTCCTCTCTCTCTGCCTACTTGTGATCTCTGTCTGCCAAGTAAATAAAAAAAAAAAAAACCCTCACCCAATTTAGACATTTCAAATATTTATCATTTAGAGATGTACCAGCATACAAACTAATTTCCTTGCTCACTATTAGTTTTTCTGTTTTTTTAAACACAGAATTTATTTAAAATACCACATAGAAACAGTGGGAATCAGTCCGATAAATATCACACTGGATAGAACTTAACAAATCTATCTGTCCTAGAGTAACACATCCTGTCTTCTCACTTTTCTTTCTATAATTGCCCTGGCTCAAGGTCTCTCCATCCAAGCTAAATGATCTCCGGGATATATGGTCAGAAAATTATATAAGAACATCTCTCTTTCATGCCATGCACAGACTTTGTCTGGATTTGACCTTGGGTAAAACATCTTTACCTCCCAGAATCTGTTTTCACTTAAGTAAAATTAAGGTTTGGATCTGAATCTAAGGGTCTTCGCCCCGGGTTTCCATCAGAGTCACACAAGTTGTTGAAATATTCCCATTAGACCTACTTCTTCTTTATGTTCGGTTTCATTAAAAGTTGTGTTTTCTTCTTTTTCAGTACGTCTGTGAGTAGTAGACTCAGTGTTTGAAGGTCCAAAAGCATTTGATCTCTCATTCCTTCCTGTGTGGCAGTTAAATGGGATAGAGAAGTCTAGGTTGACAAGTTCCTTATCCCAGGCATCTTGCGTTTTCCTCTCTTCCACTTTTCCATGACCTCCTCATTGCAAGGTATTGACTTCTTAGGCTGGTTTTCAACTCCTTAACTCTCTGAACTGCATTCTAGGTAACCTCAGATCCAGCTTTTCAAAAATTCACTAATTCTCTTGAAAAGACTACTCTTCAAAGCTTTGGTTGACTTATTAAGTTTTGCCTATTATACTTTTATTTCTAGAGTTTCATATGTTCTTTTTGATAATTACATTTTTTGTTATATGGTCTTATGCAGATCACCTTGATGTTTATTCTGTCTTTAATATTTTTAAATGTTAAGGGTACTTATGAAAGTTTCTTCCAAATTGTTTTATTATATCCAGATACTGAGGTGCAAAGGCTTTGACTTGAGGTATCTACTAACTATCCCTTAGATGGTTTGTTTTTCTTCTGTGATTACATTGGACTGGAGCCTCTCTTCAGTGGGGGATCACTTCCCACAGGATTCCCACGTACGCCTGGGCTGTGCAAGTGTTCTCACAAGGCATCACAAGGATCCCACAGGTTTCAGTTTCTGGTTGGTTTTCATGTTAATTTCTCACATGGGAGTCCCTGTACCATGTGACTACTGGGAACTTAGAACCCAAACCTGTCACACTGGTTCAGGATGTCAATTTCTTAAGAATAACTCTTTGTATACCCATGGCCAGAGTGGACATCAAGCTTTCTTCATCCATTTCCAAGACGGTTGGGGAAGTTTCCTTATTTCGTTTCATGGATCGACCAACTCCTCATAATCCCTACTTTTACAACAGCTCAACTCTACTCCATGGGACAGCAGCCTAGGCTCCTCTCCCCAGGCAGATATGAGAATTCCGGCCCCAAGCTAATTGTAGAATTCCATGAAGCATTATGGTTCCGTGGCTGTTAACCACCCAGACCAGCCTTTGAGTCTCTTCTTTGTTAACCCAGCATTAGGGATCCCTCTCCCTTAACTTTGAGCTCAGCTCTGTTTTCAATTTTTCTTTCAAGTTTTATATTTTAAATTTTTATATAAAAATTACAATGCACAGCTCCTTCCTCGGTGTGGGAAGAGGCTCGCTTAATTGATGTTCTTTTTGGTTTGATGGCTCTTCAGAAGGAATAAAGGCGTAATTCCCTTAGAAGTCAGATGATAAAATGAAGACTTCTCTCATTGGAAGGAAGGAACCCGAGTGGGCAAGTTAGAAGGAGCCAAGAGAAGATACCGGCAAGAGTATGGCTTTTAAAAAGAAGTTCAGAGCTACAGCGGGGGAGGGGGGGGGGGAGTTGAAAATGGAGCCAATCTCTGAGGCTTGGAGCCCTGAGCAAAGAGGCAGAGGTGCTGAGGAGATAATTACCGTTGGAGATCTAAGCAGAAACTGTGCATAAGCGCTATCAGGCCTGTGAAAAGACCCGAGGCTACCTGGAGGTGGGAAAAAAAGACAAACAAGCAAATGTTCAGAGAAAGGGAATTTATAACAGTTTTGTTAATGACAAAGCTTCCAATTTGTTCTGTGGAGGTTTTATTTCTTTTAACCCTTCTCTAACTGGAGTGTTTCATAGCTTCCAAGAACAGTTGCTATGCCACTAGCTAATTATTCAATACATGTTTTATTTTTATTTTTTTAAATACTTTATTTATTTATTTGAGAGAGAGACAGTGAGAGAGAGCATGAGCGAGGAGAAGGTCAGAGAGAGAAGCAGACTCCCCGTGGAGCTGCGAGCCCGATGCGGGACTCGATCCCGGGACTCCAGGATCATGACCTGAGCTGAAAGCAGTCGCTTAACCAACGGAGCCACCCAGGCGCCCTCAATACATGTTTTAAAACAGAAAACAAGAGAACGTAACCAGTGCTGTATGCTTGTCTCTATCAGCCCTGCCCACAGTGGTGCGACCACCGAACCGGGGCTCACCCTCATCAGCCAACACTGATCACATGGGGGTTGGTCTCTAGGACTCTGTGGGAATCAGCATCCACCCACCTTTAAAGATGCTCGGGCCCTTTGGAGGGTGGGAATTAATGCCGCTGTCACGAGGGAAAAGGACATCAGTAGTGGTAAAGTCCATCTAGCATAAACAAGGGGAAAGGAGGCAGATTTCTGGCTACTTAACACCAAGAAGGGAGTGAGCTACTTCAGCAGATGCTGGATGAGTTCAGGAGAGGATGAACCCCGACCCTGCCGTCCCATCCTGCCCACCTGCCCAGCCGGGAGCAGTGGCCTGAGTGAGGTCTCTAAGGGAGCTAGTGACCATGAATTCTATTCTTACCCTGTTTGTATGACTCCAATCACCACAGCATAAGCAGCCTGATTATGGGAGCTAAATAAGTAGCAGGACCACAAATATCCCCAAGGACAAGGGGTTTGGGAGAAGAGGAGCATGGGGAGAGATGGGTCCTTACCCACTGGTTTAAAGCAGGCTGGAAAGGAGAAGCAGCTTCGGGGGGATGGAAAGGAGAATGGCAGAAGATGTTGAACCCTGCTCTGCAAGGGGTGGGGGTTCAGACTCCGTCAAAGCAGTGGGGAGGACCCACTTCTCTTTAAGCTGGGCGCCATGGGCTGAGGGCTGGCGTGGCACCTGGATACCGGGGATGCCGAAGTCCAGGCGATTCCGGGACTCTGTCCTGGTCCTGATAATGACGATGCTGAGAGCGCACACTTCCACAGTGCTCCCCGTTTGCCTAGCACCCTTCTACACATTTTATATACAATTCACGTAATCCTCACGACAGCCTTGCAAGTTAGGTAAACTGAGGCACTTCGCCATGGTCACACAGGCCACGGCGGAGCTGGGATTCAAACTTTGGCAGACAGACACAGGTGACCACGTTCTTACACAGGAAGCTCAGCGGCGTTTATATATCGAGGCACATATCAGAATACAATGACAGTAACATTGGCACTTACGGCAGTAGCAGCTCTGGGGCCCTTGCTCTGTGCCAGGCACTGTACCAGGCATTTCAGATACACAATCATGTTTAACCCTCAGGACAACCCAATGAAAAAAGTGGCAAGATTCCTCTAGTTTTGGAAATGAGACAAGAGATATTCTCAATGGTTCAGTGACCGGGAACAGGTGACCCAGTCAACGAGTGGCCGTGCTGGGCACCAGCTTCTGTCTCGAATACATGAGTCTGTCAGGAAAGAAGGGTG
This sequence comes from Enhydra lutris kenyoni, assembly GCF_002288905.1. Lineage (NCBI taxonomy): Eukaryota > Metazoa > Chordata > Mammalia > Carnivora > Mustelidae > Enhydra > Enhydra lutris. Next base: position 7,766,096 of record NW_019154109.1, on the reverse strand, counting down.
ACATGAGAGACCTATTCAAAGGCCATGAGAAAAGCTTAGTTGATCTGGTGGCAGCTCACCTCCATCTGTAAACACATGCACATGACCACAGAAGGCTCTATTGCTCCTTCCCAAGTGACTTCTAGAGGAGGGCAGAAGGCACTGAACATGGCTCTTTTTCTCAGCGTGATTTCCTTTCTAAGGACCAATTTGGGGATATGCCATAGAGCACAGTTCCGCAAACGATGCCAAATCCCATCCGCAACTATTTCTGCGAATAAAACTTTATTGTCACACAGCCATACCCATCATTTACATAGTGTCCTTGGCTGCTTTCATACCTGACAGTAGAAGGAGCAGTTACAGCGGAGACCTTGTGGCCCATACACGAACAGTATCTGCCATCCGAGCCTTTACAGAGAACGCTTGCTCGTCTCTGCCATAGAGGTCAAAACTGAAGGGGTCTGCTAGCAGACTGGACGTGGGAAGGACAGGAAAGGGAGGAATCCACGGTGACTTTGGGGTCTGGGGCACTCAGCTACTCCTCACTCTTACTGAGCTCTACCTATGGGCCAAGCAGTAGTTTTCTGCTACCCACCAAGATCCAAACATGCAAAGTATAACCTTCTGGGAGAAGCACAAATGCCAACGACCGATGGAAATAAAACTGAGCTGAGCCTGGAAAGGTGGTCTTGGTACAGCTCCGTGAATGGTGGAGACAGTAAGGGTTTCATTTTCATCTGTCTTCTCAGATGCCTAAGCCAATGTGATGGGATCTTCGTCCCTCCCCTCCAGAAGGTCATGAACAATAAACAGGACTGATAAATCAGGAAAGCATAGAGGATTCACTTTCATTCACTCATTCATCAATTTCAAGAGCCCATGATGTGCCAGCCACTGTGCTAGGCGCTGAGGACCTGACTCAGGTCCCTGCCCTCATGGAGTGTTCTCGATGGTACCCAGAGGGCAAGAGAAGGGGAAGACTGGGAGAGATAAGAGTGCACGTCAGATGGTTTCTGTTCTCCCAGTAAAGAAGTGAAGGAGCCAGGATGGGAGACTTTCAGAGAGAAGCACCTGAGCCAGATGGCATCTCCCATAGTGGGAAAGTTTTCCCTGGGAAAGAAATGAAGAGGAATCGCCGGGCAGCCCTGTACCAGTTTGAAGGATGTCACGAGTGTGATGTAAAAGCAGGCTCAGCGGTAATGTTTGCTTCCAGCAACGTGGCACCTCTCAGGAGCTGCGCGGAGATGGACAGGTGGGATGAGGGACCCAACGGGAGACGGCCTCACCTCAGGGACAGCCGCTGGGCAATGATGCCTCTAAGGAAGTGTAAGCATTTCTTAACTGGACTCAGGTTATGGGTCATGATATTGGAAGTATTGATTGAGTCCGGGTCTGCTGAATAAAGAACCCCGCCTCCTTGTGGAAATCTGAAGACCTTATCTCTCACTGACAGGCGCTAATGATTCCTATGCAGCTAGGACACTTTAGTTCAAAGAGATGATTAGGGTTGTCAATTAGGCCTGGATGCATTGATTTTCTAATTAGCCTTTGGGGTGTGCTGTGGCCTCCTCTCTAGCTAGGCTCTGGAAGCAACGGCTGCTGTCCACACTGGGTGACATACTCCTTCCAGTGGGGACGCAGCCAAGCGATTTCCTACGGGAAACGCTACTTTACGGTAAAAATTATAAATGGACATTTGCTAATTTTTTTATGTAGAACCGTGACCTTTTGTGTAAGTGTAGATCCACTCTTCTGTTCCTCCTCGTCTTTCTTCTGTGGAGCATATTGTAAGTCAGCAGCAAGGATGCCTATCCTACCCAAGGACCTGAGAACAATTGTGTAGCAACCTGAACGCAGGGCCCTTGGGATTTTTAGAATTCCTCTTCCTAGCCCCACTCTTGCTGATCTTCTACAGATAAGTCAGCCACATCTCAAAAGCTTTTCCCTCCCTCCCTTCCTTCCTTCCTTCCTTTCATCCCTTCCTTCCAAGCTGTCTTTATGGGCTCTCCCCAAAGTATTGAAGTTAATTTTCATTGGAGCAACTCTTTTTTTTGGCTTATTATTTCATCAGTTTACATATTTTTTAAAAGATTTTATTTATTGGGATGCCTGGGTAGCTCACTCCTTTAAGCATCTGCCTTCAGCTCAGGTTATGATCCCTGGGTCCTGGGATCGAGTCCCACATCGGGTTCCTTGCTCAGTAGGGAGCCTGCTTCTCCCTCTGCTTTCTGCTCTCCCTGCCTGTGCTCACACTCTCTCTCTCTGACAAATAAATAAATTAAATAAATATATAAAGTATATAAAATAAATAGACTTTATTTATTAGAGAGAGAAATCACAAGTGGGGGAAGGGCAGAAGGAGAGGCAGATTCCCTGCTGAGCAGAGCCCAATGAGGGGCTTGACCTCAGGACCCTGAGATCATGACCTAAGCCAGAGGCAGACGCTTAACCGACTGAGCCACCCAGGAGCCCCAGTTTAAATAATATTTAATGAAAAGTATGTATTTACAAAAGAGTACAACCAGCATGAACAGACTGGACCAAACACAGCCGACCGTAGGTACGCAGGCCGCACGAAGGGTGGGACAGGGTGAGGGGACTGGCGAGAGGCCACCTCGGGGGGCAGAAGCAATATGTCTTTTCCAAGAGAACTCAGGGTGGGTTAAGAGGTGGTGGGCTCAGGGGGCTTCCGCTAAATCCCCTTCCACAGCGGGGGAGCCCGCAGTCTCCCGGACAGGGCCAGACTGACGGCTGACCCCGCTGGAGTCTGGGCAGCACGCCGTCCACGTGGATTCCTCGATACCACAGTCCTTTCCCCAGACTCGGAACTGTCCCTTCTCTTGACCATCTTTCACACTACAGACTGGCCTTGGGAGAGAGGTGGGGGGGCTTCATTACATCTCCGGGGTCTAGGGGGAGTGGGTCAGATTGTCTTTCTTCCTGACAGCAGCCTCTCCTGACCAGACTTTGTCCAGGTGCGCCCTCTGGAGGCTGCCATGAGCATGAAGCTGCCCCCGGGGCCGCTGAGGCGGACCTGGCTTCCCAGGCGTGGAGTCTGGGGCTCTGTGCCCACCACGGGAGGCCACAGGGCTCAGGGAGAAGGGCTTCCTGCCACCCTGGCCTCCACTGCTCTGCGGGAAAACGTGGGGGTAGGGAGCCCGGGGAGTGTTGCTTGGGTGGATAACAGACAATCGGTGCCCGTCACGGTTTGCCTTGACTGCGGCGGCCACCAGGACCGGAGACCGAGCGGACCGTGCTCTGCGTGACCCCGGTAACCTGGTGTTATTAAAGGGAATTCCTGACATGGGAGTTCTGGATACACAGAGTGGGTGGATTCCTGACTCCCAATTCTAGGATTCTGGCAATGCAAACCTGCCAGGAGAGCGGGGAAAGCGGGCTTGAACACTGCTTCCCTGCAAAGGAAACTCAGACCTCTGGCTTCTCCATTTCTAAGAGCTTCATCCTTGCGTAGGACATTACGAAATGCCCAGGGATGATGGAGGCAGCAGGAGAGACGTAATTCTAGGGGCTGGAACACTTGGGATGTGGGAGAACGTTAGGATTGAGCAGGCTGGCTTCAGAGTCAGCAGGCAGGGCTAGGATCACAGTGGCAGGTTCTCCAGCAGAACCTTTGGGACCTGTGCCTCAGTTTCTTCATCAGTAAAACGGGGGAATCCGTACTTACCGTAGTGAATTAGGAAAAGGATGAAGCAACATAAAAATGTTTAGCACACTGCTGGCTTGTGGGAAGTTTCCCATAAATGCTTGCTTCCTAGAGCACCAGGAGGGAGATGCTACAGTGTAGAGAGGTAGGGTATACATGTGTAGACCTTTCTAGAATCCTCCCCACCCATGCCTGTATCTCACTAGGGGACAATCTCTTCTGGCCTCAGTTTCCCTTTCCATACCCCAGGAAGGCGCTTTCTGGTGAGGAGGCGGCTACAAACCCTGACAGAAGAGTGACTTGTAGTGTGGGGCCCCCTGGGCATCAATACTGCCTAAGGGAGGTGTTTCTGAGACAACATCAGAGCCACCTGGCATCTGGGGCTTTCTGTCTTAGGTCATAGGATCCTCCAGTGACAACCTAACCCAACATAATTTTCCAATGTTACCTTCAGATTCCAGGAGGCTTGAGGATGAGACACACACTCTCCCTCCAATTCCTCTTCTGGCTTCCTTCAGCAAACGTGCTGATGCAGACAGAGGTTTGCTCAGTGAAGGTGACCAGTAAGCTGGGTGCCCAGGGTCCTCACCAGACACACGGATTCCTCTTCTTCCTCTTCCTCTCCCCAGAGGGTGGTGTTCTCCAGGGTTCTATCTGCAACTGGGCGGTGATGGGGACGGGGTGTAGGCAAGCACATTCCTAAAAAAGGAGCTCTGTTCATTTTTCAAGGTAATATATTCCGTGACGATTGCAGACTGATGGCAGTTGGTTAGGAGAGAAAGCAGCGTGAACACAGCACCGCGAGATGAGATATGGAGAGACGTTGGTCAAATGGTGCTACCTTTCCTACACCATCGCCTTTCACCTCCCCCAAACCCTGGGCAAGCACCACTGATGTCAGGGCCTGAATACCTCTCCTCACCTCTCATCTCCCCCTACCTCTGATACTAAGGGAGCTCAAACTCCCATTGCTCCAACGCTGTGTTCTGATGACTCCCAGAAGATATTCCCGAGTCCAGTTCCCCACTGCGATACAGATCCCCTGCATCCAACCAGCGACTGATATGTTGTTCAAGGCTGCCCACAGTTTGGTCCGAGCCTTGTTCCTACAACCCAACCCCAACCCCTACGTTGGAGTGTGCCTGTTGGAGCTTCTCTGTTATTCCTTGCAGCAGACGCTGCAAGTGATAAGAGAAACAAAGGCAGAAGGAAATGTAGATAAAATTACACATCCTTATAACCTGCAGCCCATTGACAAATACTTGGGATAGACAGATGATAGCATTCCTCCAGGATCCCGAGTCTTCTTTAGCATAGGAAGATTCTTTTAGAATTTCCCTTAGCCTTCCTTCTCCCAACCCCCAGCTATATGATCCCTTGCTCCTCACTGTCCCCTGGGCGGCAGGAGCAGCTCTTTCTGCCCCCGGGTCCTGTCCCTGTGCTTTAATAAACCCTCCATTCTGCACTGAAGATGGCTCAAGGATTCTTTCTTGGCCTTCAGCTCTGAACCCCACCAAGCTCAGCAACACCCCTTCACAAAAAACGACACCAAAGCTGCCGATTAAAATGGTTCTAGACCCTGGGGCGCTTGGGTGGCTCAGTGGGTTAAAGCCTCTGCCTTTGGCTCAGGTCATGATTCCACGGTCCTGGGATCAAGTCCCCATGTCGGGCTCTTTGCTCTTCGGGGAGCCTGCTTTCTTCTCTCTCTCTCTCTCTCTCTCTCTCTGCCTACCTCTCTGCCTACTTGTGATCTCTGTCAAATAAATGAATAAAATCTAAAAAAAAAAAATTGTTAAAAAAATGAAAATAAAAATAAAAGGGTTCTGGACCCAATTCCAGTATGTGTGTGTAGATGGGGGGTAGTTTTCCCACATCAGCAAGCAATGCTTCAACACCAGCGGGCTGTCCTACAATTCAAGTCAGTTTCGAAACTATCTATTTGATCCCACAGGTTTAGGGGTTAGTCCTACAAGACTGTCCCCCACCCATCAGAGGCCACTGAGAAGTCCTCACCTACAGATTGAAGTCCCAACAACCTCCAGCTTGGGTTCATTTAATTAGCTAGGGTGGCTCACAGAACTCACACACACACAAAAAACTGCATTTAACTTACTAGGTCTTTGATTTATTATAAAAGGTTTTGACTGAGTAACAGCCAGATGGGAGAGACGCATACTGCAATCTGTGTAAGAGGACGCAGAGCTTCCCTGCCCTCCCTAAGGACCCTCCTCTCCCCCAGATGTCCACGTGTGCACACACACACCTCTCCGAACCCGGTCCTGAGTTTTTACGGAGGTTCCTTACCTACGCATGCTTGATTAAATGGTTGGCCATTAGCGATTGAACTCAGTCTCCAGCCTTTCCTCCCTTTCTGGAAGCCACAGGGTGGGACTGAAGTTTCCGACCTTCTAATCAACTTCTAATCACAGGATTGGTTCTCTCCCCTCACCCCCTCACCCATCCAATCAACCCTCAATCTTTGTTACCTAAGGGCATTCTGGGAATAGCCTCATTAACATAACAAAGACACCGTTATCATTCTTATCACAGGAAATTCCAAGGACTTTAGGACCTCTGAAAAGGGCACCCAATATATACTTCTTATCACAAGTCACAGTATCATGTCAATCAAAATCCGTATCCCTTTTCCTTTCTGTCTGATTAGAACCCAGCTAAAAGATCATGGTTCCAAACCTCCCTTGCAACTGTATGTGGCCAAGTGACTAAGTTTAGGCCAGTGACATATAAGCACAAGTGATGTGTTGGGAATTCTGGAAAGCTACTTAAGGAAAGCTGACCCAACTGGAGGGAGAGGCCTTTGCCCTCCTCCCTGTTCTTATTTCAGCTGCTTAGAACTGGGATGTGATGGCTGGAGCACCAGCAGCCATTCTGGACTGTGAGGTGACCCTGAGAATGAAAGCCAAGTGCTAAGGATGATGGGACAGAAAAATAGAATATTAAAATATATATGGCCCCATTATGCACCTGGTTCTGTTCAAAACACATTTCCAACTGAAATCATTTAATCCTCACAGCAATTCAGTGAGATGGGCCCTTTTATTATCCTCATTTTACAGCTGAGAAAACAGAGGAAAGACATAACCTCCTCCTGGTCTCTTGGCCTGAGAAAGAATTAAAACCCAGACGGTGTGACTCCGGAGTCCATGCTCTAAGCATTTGCCTTATACTGCCTGGGTTCCTGACGACTGTGGAGGGGCTGACATCAGTCAGCTCTGGGCTGCCAGGCTCTGCACTGCTTTTATGTGAGAGAGAAATAAACCTCAAGCTTGCTTAAGCCCCTGCTATTTTGAGTTTTCTATTGTCAGCTGCCAAGCCGAGGCCTACCTGATACATTCTCCAAATTGATTTTCATGCCTCCAGGCACTTGTTCCAACTGTTCCTTCTGCCTGAAATGCCCTTTTCCTTGTTCACTCCTCTGTTAGCACACCTCTTATGCAGAAAAACATCAGCTACTTGTTTACCCATCTGTCTCCCAAGCTAGAGGGTCACCTCCCGCAGTGGAAGAGCACTGTCTTAGAAGAGTCTACACCCATGAAACTTACCCTGGTCTGGCACATAATAAGTGTTCAATAAATGTTTCCAGAATTTAATCAATTGGGGAATCAATGCCAGCCCTGTACAAAAGCCGGATAAAATAGGGTAACATCAGCTACGCTGGGGTTCCTTACCCTTCCCTCCTCCCCCGTGACCAAGACTGCCCCAAATCTTCTTTTTTTTTTTTTTTTTTTAAGATTTTTATTTATTTATTTGACAGAGAGAGATCACAAGTAGGCACAGAGGCAGACAGAGAGAGGGGGAAGTGACTCCCTGCTGAACAGAGAGCCCGATGTGGGGCTCGATCCCAGGACCCTGGGACCATGACCTGAGCTGAAGGCAGAGGCTTTAACCCACTGAGCCACCCAGGTGCCCCTGCCCCAAATCTTCTTACTTGCTTATTGACCCTTCAACAAAGTTTGTCTTTTATTCCACAATGAAATGATACTGACTTTAATGAGCCTCATGTGCATGATATATGGTATTTGAGTCTCTACAACCCTGAGTGGTTACAGATGATGTAGGTTTGCTCAGAGAGGTCAGGTGGTGCTCCCAAGGTCACACAGCAGGCCAGAGGCAGATTCAGATGAACCCAGGACTATCCTGTCACACACTCATATTCTTATCAGTGACAGCCCATTGGTTAAAAGATGTCACAAGACAGGCAGAGGCCTAGTTTCTAATCAAGCCTCTGATCTCTGGCCTCAGTTTCCTCAGCTGTGGGTGATCTCCCAAGACCCTGCTGGCTCTCACAGTGACTGATTTTACGACTTAAAATCACAGCAATTTTGGGTGATCAAGAGGTTTTTTTCATGTAGGAAAGGCAAGAGGGCAAACAGGTACACAAAGGAAACAACTGGGAGGCTCTGCTTTATTGGCAACGCCGATGTTAATTCTGCCAGACGCTGACTCTGCCGGCCTGGATCACCGGCATCATCAAATCAAGCCCATGCCCCTCCTCCTATCCTATCGGACACAGTCGGCATTCTGAGCCAGTGAAATCACAGCAGGAAGGACATTTGATGGGAGAAGCCCGGGTCTATGAACAGATCGCTTCCATCAGACTCATCGAGGGCTGTGGGGGTGTCTACACCAGCAGGAGCGGGGTCCCAGGGACCTGTGCGTATTGACATTCACCAGGAGAGCCCCCACTGCATCAGGGATTCCGGGGAAGCTGTCACCTTGGGAGTCTGGGAGAGGGACAGTGAGTGTGAACAAATACAGTGTGTGCTCTTGGAGGAACCAGAGTGCCGGAGGAGTCCCAAGGGGCTTCCAAGAGCCGCAGAATGCTAAATGCACTCGGGCTGGAGGGCTGGCCGGCCGCCGTTCTCTCGGACCCACAGCACTCTACAAGACATCCCTTGGCCTCTGCGCCCCACTTGGGGGCCCACCCCAGCCCGCGGCCCTTCCGCTCACAGTCCCAAGTTCCAATCCAGCTCTGACACCACCTGTCATGTGAATTTGACATTTTAATTTGTTTCTTCCAATTACTATTTATTATACAAGCAGAATTGCCTAAAGTGATTCTTCTACTCAAATATATTGAGCCTAACTTGCCACACATACCGGATGCTAACCAACAGTGACATTTGTATGGCACTTCCGGTTTGTAAATCACTCTCACAGCCATTACCTCATCCGGGCATCCCCTTCAGCCCTAAGGTGTGAGAGTAATATTGAAGCATATGAAATCGCTGATATTCAATTGTTTTTGACCTACAAAAATGGCACTTTCCTGTCGTTGGGCTTTATATGTGTGCTATCATCTTGATTTTGCTGACGAACAAACTGAGACTTGCACTCACTGTGTGACTTGTCCTGGGTTTCTTAGTAAACAGCAGAACGGGGTCCTCTGTCTCTGACTCCTGTACTTCTGATTCTGATTCCAGACATTGCTTTTTCATCCCATGAGTTTTTTTTCTTTTTTAAGATTTTATTTATTTGAGAAAGAGAGGGAGTGTGCAAGCACGTGTAGGGGCGGTGCAGACGGAGAGGGAGATACTCTCAGGCAGACTTCCCACTGAACCCACGGCCAGTTGTGGGGCCTGATCCCACGACCTTGAGATCAAACCTGAGCTGAAACCCAGGGTCTGATACCTAACCCACTGCTCCACCCAGGCACCCCTCATCCCACCCCTCATCTCACCCCTTGCTGGGTGCAAAGAGAGGAGAGCATCCTGGCCCTCTTGGCCTGGGCATATGCACATGGTACCAGGGAGCAAAGGACCAAGAGCATCTAATTGCAGCAATTAATGAGCACCTACTGAACACCCACACCGCCGGGTACAATTCTAACTTTATCTTTCTGGTTCTGTAATCTTATATATTTGTTTTATTATTGAGCAACATAAATGCCTTATTATTACTAATCCTTGCATATTGATAAATCAAGCCTTGCCTGCTTTACAGGTGAGGAAGATTCACCTGTAACGTGGGCTAGGTGGAGTGACAGAGCGAGGACTGTGGCCCAAGCAGCGTGGTTCCAGAGTCGGTTATGGGAGCCGGCCTGAATCGACCCCGGGGACAGCGGGGCAGGAGGTGACCTCTGAGCTGGGACCCGGAGGAGGACTAGAGCAGAGTCCTTCCGCAAAGGGAAAAACAGGGAGGCTGAGGTACAGAAAGCAGAGAAAGAAAAGCCTGCTTTGGGAAATCAGCCTGGAGAACCAAGGGTTAAGGAAGGAAAGGTCAGAGGTAGGCTAAACAAACAAGCAAGAAACGGGCTATGTGAAGAGTTTCTATTTTATCCCATAAGCAATAGGGAGTGGTTAAAATTCTAGTCAGGTAAAGATGTGATCTGATCAGCTTGCTGCAAGATCACTTGGAAGACAAGGTGGGGGCCGAATTGGAGATGGGAGGGTCTTGTTATTTGGGGGTAGGCGTCCACTCACAGACCCCTTCTCAAAACCCTTTTGTCACTAAATCTTCTATCTGGTTCTTTTCAAATCCCTGGCCATCGGGCCCGACCCTTCACTACACCTTATGAATCACTTTAAATGCTCACCTTAGGCCATCTCTTCCCTTGAGAGGAGGGGTCAAAAGATACTGCGGAACGTTCTAGATCGAGTTGGATCTGCCTACATCGGCTATCCTTCAAGGCTGGTTCTGAGGGCAGCTCTGATGCCACAGCCATGCCTTCCCATGCAAGGCCAGCATATCGTACAGAGCTTCTTATAAATCAGGCCCCAACATCTTCCCCTGCAGACAACACGTCACAGGGAAGTCTCCCGGAGGCTACAGGTGTGTGCTGAGGGTGGGGTGATGGGTAGAACAGAAGCAAGTGTGTTGGGAGCGTGAGCCACGTGCAACTTGCTTGTGTCTCCAGGCCCTGCCTGACCCAGGCTCAAATATGCGGCTCCTGCCTGATGGTGTGGTGGCACTGAGGGCGCCCTTCTTGGCTTATTGATCCAATCCTACCCGGTTCACGATGGGCAATGTGGGCTGTGTGGTTGTCTGGAATCCCATGCTCTGGTGTTCAGTCTTTGAGGTCTAGTAGAAAGTCAAGAGCTGTTTCTCACATGAATAATTACTGAGCGAAGAGATGAGATCATTGTTCCAAAACCTCAGAGGCCTTCACTGTGCTTCTCGCATGGGTGCTCTCATGTCTCCATGCAGAATCCTGATCCACCACATGCAGCGATCATCGCTCCATCGGCTGGGTCATGGAGCGGGGGCACAGGACCCAGACGCTTACATTGCGACCTGGACCCACAACAGAACCTTCTCTTGCTCGTAGCTCCCGTCAAAACTGGAAGCTGTTGATGTCCATATTAATCTCTGCAACTCCCTCATGGCAGTGGGAGGCCTCCAGAGACTCCCATTTGGTCCTTCTGACGGCAATAACCCTTTCTCCACAGATCAGGAGTGAGGGTAGGGATTCTGCCAGTTGTCCTCTAGTCATTGTTTAGTCAGAAATTAAGAAAATAACCATGGGATAGGCTAAGAGACCTATTGGGTCCACTGTGAGATTGACTCAGGTAAAAATCCATTTATCAGCTGGGTCCCAAAAGCTTCACGTTGACCAATGGATAAAGTACTGTTCTGGGTCTCCAGGAGTTAATGTTACACCAGGGACAGTGTCTGGGATTCCTTGAAAGGTCTGGGTAATCCAGGTGCTTTGATCAACACATGGTTACTCTGTAAGTGGCCACGGATCCTTTAGGCAAGCAGGTCATCAAGCCCCTTTTTAGGCAGGCATTGAATGCTGGGCTCTGTGCCATATGTGAGCTGTGTGAGGGGCTGGGGAAGAGCGGACCCTGTGGGGACCCCAGTGTACATTTCCCTGACCAGGAGATTGACTCTGGCTTACCTCATTTCCCCACCTCCCCTCAGCTCCTGCCAAATGAACTCAATACTGGGCCTCCCGCTGCTGGGATGACCTTGGTGGGCCTGCAGTCCTTGGGTGGAGTCATTGACAACTCAAGACCAGGTCCCTTCTGCTATGCCCAACCAACTCTTCAGAAACTCATGGGTCTTTACCATGTGAAATGGTATGAGTATAGACTAACTGCCCTCTGCCCTCTCCCTCAATACACACACTTCACCCCCTGCCCCCTCCCCTTTGCCCAGGCTTCCTTCCGTTTGTTCAGGTCAGCTGAACAGACATCCAACTAGGACGTAAATGTCAGTCTTCTCGACTTCTTTCTTTACAGGTGATTCTCTGAGAGCACCCCCTCTCCTCACCTTGCCTATAAGGGTGTGAGGGAGGGAATAGCTTCTCATCATGAACATTGCACTGCACCCCTCTGCAAAAGGCTAGCAGATGTCCCTCAGGGATCACTGCACACTGTGGGAGCAGGTAGGGTGTTGAGTGGTGACGGTGCCCCTTAGTATGTCCGGCGTAGAGGTGAGCTGATGACTCTGGATTTAGAATGTCACGCTCAGGGACACCTGGGTGGCTCAGTCGGTTAAGCCACTGCCTTCGGCTCGAGTGGTGATCCCAGGGTCCTGGGATTGAGTCCCGCATTGGGCTCCTTGCTCAGCAGGGAGCCTGCTTCTCTCTCCGCCTCTGCCTGCCGCTCTGCTTACTTGTGCTCTCTATCTCTCAAATAAATAAATAAATGAAATGTTAAAAAAAAAAAAAAGAAGAATGTCATACTTAGCACCTTATATTTTAAACTTTGCCCTTAACCATAATTCCAGGGCAACAAGACAGGTCCCATTAGACATCTTGGTAAATACATATTTCGTGAGACAATGGGAGAAAGTAAGTGACTCACAGAAAGTGTCTCTCTAAATCCATTTCCACAATTCCACATTTCTGTCCCCCAAATTCTATGCATTCCTTCCCATTGTCCCAAGAATTTCTGCCTCCTCAGCTCCATTTGGTGGGAACCAGTGTGGAGTCTATGGCTCTGTCAGCCAAACACAGAATTAGAACTCAGAAGTAGTGGCTTAGGCTAGGACGTCCAATTGAGGACTTTCAAATTCAGACAATCTCATACTGTATTCTTTTCTCTTTTGTCTTATTCTCTCATAATTCATTCTCATGTGAATGCTCCAAACTTTGGTGATTCAAATTAATAATAACTTGCCATACTTGTGGTGCATACACTTTCTCCTCCAGAGTTTGGCTATGAAATTAACTGCCACCCAGCGTGCTGGGGTCTGCCCCTCGTCATTTTTTTTCAGTCTGGAGGTAATAAGGAGGGGGACTCCTCCCCTTGCAAAGTAACCACATAAAGCGGGTCCACATAGGCAGGAAGAGGGCCTCGGACAAAGCAGGAGGAGCTACTTTTCTGGCAAGAAAGATGCAGTAGGGGTGAGAGGTTCAGGGTACTTGAGTTCTCCAAATATTCCTGGTATTCTCATTCCAGCTGTTGGGACTCCATTATTTTCCTGGTCTGTGCCCTTTCACACCAGAAAGGTAGAGAAGCTATGATTCTTTTTTTTTAATATTTTATGTATTTGTCAGAGAGAGAGAGCACCAGCACGAGCACAAGCAGGGGGAGCAGCAGGCAGAGGGAGAAGCAGGCTCCGTGCAGAGCAATGACCTGAGTCGAAGGCAGATGCTTAACCGACTGAGCCACCCAGACAACCTGAGAAGCTGTGATTTTTTTTTTTTTAGAGCTGAATTATTTTTTTTTAAGATCTTATTTATTTATTTGACAGAGAGACAGACAGCGAGAGAGAGAACACCAGCAGGGGGAGTGGGGGAGGGAGAAGCAGGCTTCCCGCTGAGCAGGGAGCCCAATGTGGGGCTCCATCCCAGGACCCTGGGGCCACGACCCAGTCTGAAGGCAGACACTAATGACTGACCCAGGCGCTCCAGAAGCTGTGAGTTTTAACTAGATTTATTATTTGACCACCTACAGGACAAAGTGCTACTACTGGTCTTGCAACTGAGTTGGAAGAAAGAGTTTTCAGTGAGGTCATCAAAAGTCCCATGGGTTTCTGTCCATGCCTTGGGCTGAAATGCGTGGATGTGAGTTTTCATTCTCTCCTCAAGCTCCCAGGGCTGGCAGAAGCAACAGCTACAGCCTCCTGCCGCCCCTTCCCCCACCCCCACTTCCGGTCTGTTCATTCCTTTCCTCTTCCCACGGTCCCGTCTGTTACTTTGCACTCTCCTGAAACACGCTGGAGACTGAGCCTTGGGTGCAGGTAGTTTATCTGGAATTTTCCATCAGGAAGCAGGGACGGTGAGACGGTAAGAGAGAAACGTCAACTGAGGGGGGCCAGGTGCAGCTGCTAAAGGGGGCTCACTTCACAGGGCTTCTGAAGCATGCACGCTGGCCCAAGTGCCTCCACATTGTCCTCGGAGGACAAGGAATGGGACTGCTTATCCACCAGTTCTCATCCCCCTTTGGGATTTGCCTTCAGGGAGGTTCATTTTCCCCACATGGGGTGGGGGGATGCCGGCTGCACTGGTGACAGCCGAATGCTCCTCCATGGCTTTGCAGAAAGCCTTGAGGAAGAGAACAGAGAGAAACTGGCACGTGCTTCAGCGTGGCTGTCCCCCAGCTGCACTGACATCAGGAGGGCAGGAAGCATGTGCCACAGGCACCAAGAGCGCCTGCTAGGGGACTACCGTATCCTTGCCTAGAATGGGGGCTTCATTCCAGGGACCATGAGGCATCACTTAAGGAGCTGTTTCAGCCCTTGAGCCACTGGTTGCTAGAGTTTCTGGCTGGATTTCTGCTGCCTTCAACTCCAACCAGGCAGATAACAAATCCTGACGCCCTCTCGTTTCTCTGAAGATCTGTTTCCTGCCACCGTTGAAGACACCAGTGACTGTATTTGTTAGGGGTCCTGATTATAAATATCAGGACTGACTTAAACTGAAATAATTTGAAAAGGGGATTTATTGGAAAAAAAAAAACACTAGATAATTCATTTTAAAAATTGTTGAGGAAAAAAAAAAAAAAAAAGGAGACTCATGCTCCAAAGTAGCAGGAAAGAAGGCAAGCAGACCTCAGTCAAGCCAGCGGTCCATTCCGAATTTACTAAGGGTCTCCCAGGTACTCGCCTGGGGGTGCTGTTCTGAGAGTTCAGGTGAACACATTCAGGAAGAGTTGAACGACACAACCATTGTGTAATACTGATCTGGAGTCCTCAGGGAAGGAGTCATGCAAGCTTGCAAGCTAGATAGGTAAGGCATGAGAAACCACCAAGGTCATGGCCGCCAGAAGACATTCTGCACTCACCATAGCTGTGGATAATGGGAAGAGCTCCTCTTGCTTCTTGGACCTCAGGACATAAGCCCTTCCTTCTTGTGTTCTCATATACCTCTGTTCTAGAGAAGGTTATTAGAATTAATAAGCTCAGTCATTCAGACTGTAAATCTACTTTGCTATGGGGAAAGAAAATCTTTAAAACGTATACACATTAAATCCAGTGGAGTAATTTATAGGTACCCAGCCTGATTATTGAATCAGCTTGGCAACCACATAAGTCTGATTTGTGCAGGTTTAACTTTTAATGGCTCCTTGCTCCCTGTAGGCCTCCCTTCCCCACTCTTTAGTGGGGACTACAAGATTGTTTAGACCCTAGATGCTAGCACTTGAGTCCCATCTGTGTGCTCAACCCTGCCTCAATCTTGGGGCCTCATTTTGACCTCAGTCATGACGAGTTTAAAGAGTCCTACCTAGTTCATGAGCTCAAGCATACATTACCCAGGTCTGCTATAACCTAGCTCTTGAGCCTTATCTGGGCTCCAATACCTACCCAGAATACTTGGCAAGGACCCAGGGCTTCCAAAGCCAAGACCCAGCTTTACTCCCATTCATCTTCTCAGGATTTTTTATTCCATCATTCCTTCTAAAATCTTGCCCAGAGCCCAGCTTACTCAGTGCCCCCTGATGCCGACTATCTACTCATTTAGCTCTCTCATGGTTCCTGCTTGAAACACCTCCCACCCCTTACCATAGTCCAGTACTGCTGGGGTTCTCTCTTTTTCCCTTTAAAGTCTTCCCTAAGACCACCATCCACACCATCACTTATGCCCATCCACATATGGTCAGCGTGCAATGCCTGCCTAGATTTCCCCTACAGCCTACAGTCGGACCTTCCCAACCTCCCCCAGTGAGCAGGACTGATTTTCCTATTCTTTTTTTTTTTTTTAAGATTTATTTGTTTAAGAGAGAGAGAGAATGAGAGGAGGGGCAGAGGGAGAGAATCCCAAGCAGAGTCCCTGCTAAACATGGAGCTCAACTTGGGGCTCAGTCCCACCACCCATGAGATCATGACCTGAGATGAAATCACATGTGAGACTCTCAACCGACGAGCCACCCAGGTGCCCCTGGTTTTTCTATTCTGACTACTCCTGATCTCCCCCTTTCTACTGTTTCCTAAGTTCTAGGCTACCATATGTAACACATTTTATTTCTTTCCTTGAGCCTGCCTGCTTATAATTTGTGCCAGCCCTAGATAATGGTTCTTTTGTGCTAGTCTCCAGGAATGAACAATCCATTGATTTCAGGTAAAAGCTGTTCTCTTCACAAGAGAATGGCTTCAATCAAGTTGTTTTTTCCTATGAGAAAACAACCTTTCTCTTATCTGTATGTTATTACATTTTGTTCATTCACTTAACTCGTAGTTATTGAACGGTACTATATACCAGGTGGTATATTAAGTGATAAGAATCTAGAGGCAATTAAGGCATGGTTCTTACCCCCAAAGGGCTTACAGTCTAGAGGAATAAAAAGTCTTATATCCAAAAAAAAAAAAAAAAAGTACAAAGCAACATAGCAAGTGCTATTTTATTTGAAACATAAGCAAGATCTGATTACTTTTTAAAAATTATTATTATTGTAGGGGATATTTGACTAGGATCACGCATGCAGAAAAGATGGGAACTAGGTCCTAGGAACCCTTCAAAATGCCCAGGCCTCAAGCTGCTGGACAGAAACCATAGGACAGGGGTGGTGAAGTAGCTAGTGGGTGAGGACAGGCATGGTGGGAAGGAAGCTAAGAAGGTTCCAGAAGTGAATGGAAATGAGACTATTAACTAAGTAAAAATAACCAGTCCATGGTGTGTATGTCAATCATCACTGGTCAGCAAGTGAACTCTGACAGAGAATCACTCTGTACCTTAGAAATGTGTTTTATATTATTAGAAACTAAACCCAAGGGGGGAGCCCAAGGAGTTAAGGGAAAAAAGCCAGTTAATTTCCCTATGTCTTAAAAGGGTATATGGGATGACATAGGTTGCTGAGTCAGGCCAAGATGATACGTACCATCTAACGTGATATGGACCTACAGAATTATATCATATAGACCAGAAGAATTAACAAAGAGTCATGTGTAAAAGATGGGTTTCAATAAAAACAAAAATTTAAAAACCAATCCACCTATTCCTTTTTTTTAGAATCAAGAATTTTTTTTTAATGAGATGAAATTCACATAACATAAAACTAATCATTTTAAAGTCAACAATTAAGTGGCATTTAGTACACTCAGAATGTTGTGCAACCACCACCTCTGGCTACTTCCAAACCATTTTCATGACTCCTAGAGGAGACCCTGTGCATGTAAGCAGTCACTCTCTACTCTGCCCCCCTGCACCTTGACAGCCACTAATCTGCTTTCTATCTCTGTAGACTTCCCTATTGGGACATTTCACATAAATGGAATCATGCAATAGGTGAACTTTTATGTCTGGTTTCTTTTACTTAACATAAGGTTTTGAAGCCCACCCACACTGTAATGGTATATAAGTATTTCATTCCTTTTTATGGCTAATACCCCATTGTATGTATACAGCACACTTTGTTTATCCATTCATTCTATCAATGGATGTTTGGCTTTTTTCTACTTTTTGGCTCCTGTGAATAGTACTGCTATAATATACATGTATAAGTACTTGTTGGAGAACTGTTTTAAACGCTTTGGTCTACACCAAGAAGTAGAATTGGAGGGTCATATAGTAATGCTATCTTTCACTTTTTGAAAAATCAGCCATGGGGCATGTCGGTGGCTCAGTGGGTTAAAGCCTCTGCCTTCGTCTCAGGCTATGATCCCAGGGTCCTGGGATCAAGCCCCGCATTGGGCTCTCTGCTCAGCAGGGAGCCTGCTTCCCCCTCTCTCTCTGCCTGCCTCTCTGCCTACTTGTGATCTCTGTCAAATAAATAAATAAAATTAAAAAAAAAAGAAAGAAAAATCAGCCATTTATTCTTAACCAGGAAATGCTGTATACCAGTCCAAAATGGCAGTGAAAAATGACAGTGGGACTCTAAAATCCTATACATAGGGGGATTAGGGCAGATACTCTTGGTTGATGATCAAATCCAATCTTTTATCCTCCTCGATACACAGCTAGACTACAGTTCCCAGTCTCTCTTGGAGCCTGGTGAGGTCACGTGTCTGTGTTCCTGCCAGGAGAATATGACCAGAAGTAATGTGTGATGGTTCCAGGTCTGGTCCATAAAAACCACCACATGCAATCCTCCATGTTCCTTGCCCTTCTTCAGGGTTGATATAGTCAAAATGGCAGCCTTAGAAACCACATATCAAAGATGGAGGAACCATCAGATGGAAGGAGCCTAAATCCAGAATCACCACTTGGAGGAGAATTGCTACGAATCAGGAACACTTGTTTTACACTTGAAGTGAGTGAAAAACAAACTTTTATTGTGTTAAGTCATGGGAGTTTATGAGTATTCCATTATGGCTATTAGCATTATCTTATCCTTACACTAAAAGGCAAATGAGAAGATCATACCTTATTCAGACAGACCTGATGCTTGGGCCTAGTGTGTGGAACCAGAGATTAGGAAGAGCCCAGAAGGGGCGCCTGGGTGGCTCAGTTCATTAAGCAACTGTGTTTGGCTCAGGTCACGATCCTGGAGTCCCGGGATAGAGTCCCACATTAGGCTCCCAGCTCCACGGGGAGTCTGCTTCTCCCTCTGACCTTCTAGCCTCTCATGCTCTCTCTCACACTCTCTCTCAAATAAATAAATAAAATCTTTAAAAAGAAGAAGAAAAGAAGAAGAAGAAGAAGAAGAGAAGGAGGAGGAGGAGGAGGAGGAGGAGAAGGAGAAGATGAAGCCGAAGCCGAAGCCGACCAGGGCCGCTTGAGACTGGAGTGGATTTGGACCTACCATTTGTCTGGGTCATACCCGGAGAGAAGTCCAGGAGCTGGCCTCTGAAAAGCTTTCATAGGACGAGAACCAGCCTGAATCATGAATGGCTGTGGTGTCCTTAGAATAAAGAGAGAAATGAGGCCTCTGTACCTAGGAAATTATTTCAATAAGAAAAAAAATGTGAATTTTTTTTAAAAAGTGCTTCTGTGACTAGACTAAATAGATTTGATCTTCCTTAGGTTCTGAAGTCTGTTGATGCTCATCTGTTTTTATGCTTTGTTGCTTTCTTTGATAATTTCCCATCTGTCTTCTCTTAGTTTCTTAAGAAAATTCCATTGGAAAATTCCAAATCAGACTCTGTCTGACAGGGGACTGCCGGTAATCAGGGCAAATTTAGTTCAGCCCAATGAGGAGAAAGAGCGCCCCTACAGACCAGGTGAGATAGTGCAGGGATTAAAGTTTCTTAATCCGAGAGTCTTGGTTATTTGAATAGGTAAATCTTTCACGTGCAAGCCTATTCCAAAAACCAGAATTCTCAGCATTCTTGTCCCCTCCCATTAAATGACAGTAGATTTCCAGATATTGTGACAATCAAACTCCCCCAGACACTTCCAAGCATCCCTGGGCTGGGCAGTACCCTAGTCCCCAGGTTGAGAACCATTGAAAGAAAGACTGAAAAAACAGATGAAAGGAGACTTACAAATCTAGGGGAGATTTATCAGGATCCCTGAAAATGTCCCTGCCTTCTTCATAGCAGGATACTTCTCTAGAACCTTTGTAAAGACTCTCCCTCTTAAGTCTTTTTATTGACTATCTTTCCCCTGGACCTCTCTATCTGCTTTGTTTGCTCAGCCCCTCACCAGTTCCTTTCACTCTCTAGTGTGGGTCAACATTTTCTAATTTTCATTGTCTCAAAGATGCTTTTCCCCCACCACTTCCAACCTCAGACCTCAGACCTTCCTGATATCCTGCTGGCTTGTTGTTAGGGCCACCACATAATCGAGTATGTGGATAAAGTCCAACCTTACTGCTCTGTTGACCAGGGGCATCCAAGACCCTTCAGGCTAGGAGAACAGCATCTATAAAAGCTGTTGTCAGGAGGAAGCCTGGAGTGATAGAGAGAGAGTAACAGTTTGGCAGTAGATTTTGGAGTGTATTGGGAGAGAAGGTGTGAGAGACAGGCTGGAGGCAAATGGTAATCATCTCACTCAGTCCTCACCTGGAATGGTATTTGGGAAGAGAATGCCCAGCCCTTTTGGAGACAGTCCTGAGGTGTGGGGCTTTGAAGATGGGGACACCATAGGAGATCTGAATCCCTGAGGAACCGAGGGGAGGAACTGAGCTCAGAAGACAATGCCAGATGAAAGAGATAGGCTATCTTCTTGTCTTTAATCCTGGGAATCACCTACTTAGACTCAGATGCCTGTCATGACAGTAAATATGAGGAGTTACTCTTTGGAAGGGGCTCTTTGAGAACTGGCAAAGAATGGGGCATGATAATTGAACTCAAGGCTATTAGGTCATAGGCTAGGGTGCCCTCCCTCCCCCAACACACAAAAATCCCTCACCCAACAAGGTTCTCTCTCACAATACAGGCCAATAAATCATACTGACTGCATTTACTGATAAATTCAATCAGGCAATTTGTTTGACTATCTCCCCGTTACCATTTTCTCTTAATTGAAGTATGCACCTATTTCCCTGCTTCCCCTACACACGTTTGAACACTTCTGAAATAGAGATGTGTTTTAAAATAGATGTGTATGTTTATTGTAAAGTTTCTTTCTTTTCTGAAGCAGCTATTAAATCAATGGTGCATCTTATAATCAATGGCATATTAGAATCGAGGAAATAGGGTAATTACCAGAATTGATCTCCCATTTTGATGTAGTATAGACAAGATTATTCACTGGGTATCTGGAAACACCTGTGCTTACTCTTACATGCAAAACTGTTTGTGGACAGCCTCAGCAGGGTCTACACACACGCGCGCGCGGGTGCGCGCACGGGCGCGCACGTGCGTGCACCCCCTATGGTGCTGGCTGGCTCTAGGTTTGGATGCCACGGTATCCTTAGGGACCCCAGAGAAATGCACAATATGTGCTAAATCCCACCCTCTCTTGTAAATGTCATGAAGAAATTGCTTTTGGCTTACTCTGCTCCTGACTGTGCCGCTGATTGGTCTCAGTGAGGGGCAAAGACTCTGTTCTTGGCAGGAGACAAGGCCTGGCCAATGAGATTCAGGCAGGCAGATTTGATGGTCGTTGCCAACACAGAAGTATCCCGAAAGCGGAGGTGCTCCCCATCTGGCACACCAGCTCTGGTCCCCTTGGGGGCTCAGCCCCTCTCCAGGAGCCCCCACTGCTTAACCGTCTGCTCTCACTCCCTGACATGGCTTAGTTATCTTCCCTCTTCCTAGAAGAAAAGAGGGATGTGGGTGATCAAGGCTTGTCATGAGGAGAACAAGATGATGGATCACCGTTAAACCCCATCAGCTTGGTCAAGGCAGTGGAGAATGTGAGCAGGTGGTCTGACAAGGCAGCAGGCTGCTACTAGAGATTTCAAGAACTTTCCGTCAAGCCGAGTCCAGAGCTGTATGATTCCTATGCTAAAAGCGATGGGAAGTAACTGGTGTCTCCAAACCGCTAAGTCCCTAAGCCCTAAATGGGCTTCAGAGTAGGTTCCCTGCCCCAGAGATGTCCTCCTTGGAAGAAGTGGTACCTTGTGGACAAGGACACCCTCTTCTGAATCTGAAGCCTCTGGGATGCTCAAAGAACCTAGGATCAGGCTATGTGGAGATAAAGAAAGCCCCTCCCGGCACCATTCCACAGTGGCCTCTCTTCCCAGGACACTACTTCAACCCAAATGTTGTGGCCATGGAAGTGTCTTAGACGGAGCCTTCTGCCTCTACCTGGCTCCCTCGGAGGGGTGGGTGGCTTTGTGCTATGGGGTGGAGTGGGGTGGGATGGGATAAAGAATAAGCTTGGACCATGATCCGGACCTGCTTGTTTGGCTCTGTCCCTCCTGCCAGGAGAGGGAAGACCAATGACGTGGACCAAGTTCTGCAGCCGCGCAGAGAAACAGTGGCAGCCCCGCTGAGGCATCGTCCCCACCCTCACTGCACCACTGCCTGCAGAAAAACCCCAAGGAGATTGATCAGCCGGTGTCTCTGCTTTGTAATTTCACTTAATGCTATTAAGGGGGCAGTTTGGGCCATTTGCTAGAGAGGGCTGGCAAGATTCCAGAATCCTTGGCTAATGAATCTCAAGTATTAATCCCATTAGTCTTCTACTGTCTGCCACTCCTAACTAGGTCCCTCCCTCTTCCCCCTGTCTTCCTTTCCCTGGAGGAAGCTCCCTGATGCCCGAGGCTCATGGAATGTTCCTGTTAACAAGGACTGGGTTGGCCTTGCTCACCAGGCTAGTTTCAGCAGAAATTGAAAGAGCAGCATGGGCAGACACTCATACAGGATGACTGGGGCGATTTCCTCAGGAGAATCATAGAATCTCAGTTTGAAGAGTTCTAAGAGATCACGGAATTCTCCCTTTTTTTCTCTATATCAGTGATTAACTTACAGGGGCACGCGCGCGCGCGCACACACACACACACAAAATCACCTCAGTATCTGCATTTCTAACAGACACGTTGAACATTCTTATGCAGGTGGTCCATGCACCATCCCTTCAGAGACCCTGCGTGATAACATCGCTGATGGATGGTTTCTGCCCTCTGATTGGACAGCTCTGCAAGTCTAATCCTTATCTCATGTGACCACCCTTCCAATATTTGGACCTAGGCCACATAGGCCTGTGTGGCACAGGAGAAGAGTACCAGCTATGGAGTGACACAAATGTGAGATTATATTCAGTCCTGCTCTTTACCTCCTGTATGATTTGTGATCCTGTGGATGGCTGGGGCCCCCACTGCTGGCACTTACAGATTCTTGGGTAGGAGGTGAAGCTATATGGTAATTTTAGTCTGTGTTCTGCTCTGAATTTTGCGATTTTGGACACACATAAATAAGTCTGTTTCCTCACTTATGAAATGGAAAATATAATGTATTGGGGACTTCCCCTTCTGGGATGATGGAACAGACATACTTTCCCCTGTTCTTCCTGCTAAATACATCTAAAAATGCTGAACATTGGGGCACCTGGGCGGCTCAGTGGTTAAAGCTTCTGCCTTCGGCTCGCGTCATGATCTCAGGGTCCTGGGATTGAGCCCCGCGTCGGGCTCCCTGCTCGGCAGGGAACCTGCTTCACCCCCGTCTCTCTTTGCCTGCCTCTCTGCTCACTTGTGATCTTTGTCTGTCAAATAAATAAATAAAATATTTTTTTTAAAATGCTGAACATTACATATAACACAAACCTAAGAAAATTCTGAGAGGGGGAGAGCTAAAGGCTAGGAATTGGCTAGGGACCTCAGGACATGTACAATGACAAGGTAGTGAGGTCCTTGGGTTTTCTTTTTTTTTTATTTATTTATTTATTTATTTGACAGACAGAGATCACAAGTAGGCTGAGAGGCAGGCAGAGAGAGAGAGGTGGAAGCAGGCTCCCCACTGAGCAGAGAGCCCGATGCGGGGCTCGATCCCAGGACCCTGGGATCATGACCTGAGCCGAAGGCAGAGGCTTTATTGGGTTTTCTTTTTGCCTATTCATTCATCCCAGACTCAGAAGAAGCCAGCAGCCTGGAAAAACCAATAGGCACATTAAAAAACAAAAAACAAACAACAACAACAACAAAACACCTTAGCAAAAGCCTAGTTCAGTTGAAGGGCCAGGGAAGGGCAAGTATAGCAATACAGAAAATTTTAAGACAATAACTATTGTCTTAGTTATAATCCCCACAGAGAAAACCATGGTCCCATTCCTACTCATACAAGCAAAGATTAAATGGGAAGCCGAAACTTCCACCCTCGCAGAACTATAATGAGGTGTCTATATAAAATGAGGTTCAGGAGGTTGTCAGAGAAGGCCAGGTAGGGAGATGGGACTTTCATCCCTAACAGCTGGTAATAAGATACCACCCACCTTAGTGTTAGTGGAGATCCCAGGGGAAGCCTGGACTGCCACCTCTGCCCAGTTGTAATGACATTCCCTTTCCCTCTACACTGGAATGGTGTTGGAGACCTAGCTGAAACTCACCACCAGTGAGTGATAACAAAATCTCACCACTGTACCTGAGGAGACTGATGTAATGTGGGGTCCAAGAGCCAATGGTCAAGAAAGAATTCTTCAGATATTTTTGGTGCAAAAAGGCGGTTTTATTAAAGCATGGGGACAGGACCCGTGGGCAGAAAGAACTGCACTAGGATTGCGAGGAGCGATTGATTATATACTTCTAAGTGGGTGGAGGTTAGGGATAGCATAAGTCTCTAAGGCTTCCAAGGCCTTGAGGGGCTGGTTGCTGTTAAGATAAGGTTATTTACTACTGTCTAGTAAAACATTAGTCATGAGACCTTTCAGATGTATATCAGTGGGCCATATGTTTGAAGGATGATTGCTAACATATATCTTGGCAGGGGTAGAGATACAGGAAGTTTCCAAAGGGATTTTTATATATTAAAGAAGACTTGGTGGGGTTATGGATAGTGGGGAGGGTATGTGCTATGGTGAGCGCTGTGAAGTGTGTAAACCTGGCGATTCACAGACCTGTACCCCTGGGGCTAAAAATACATTATGTGTTTATTAAAATAAATAAATAAATAAAAGAAGAAGACTTGCAGGATCCTGGAGGTCTGGCTAATGTCAGGCTAAGGTTGCTTTTTGCTTCTAGGAAAGCATTAACAATAAGGCAGATGTGAGTTTATTGAGGAAGGTCACTGCCCGTCTCAAGTACTTGTCAAAGGGCTGCAAGTTGTACAGAAATTAAATTTATCTACATTTCCTTTGCTTTGTTCTCCACATCAGAGCCCACGTGTGAAAGTGGAATTTCCACCCCTGACCAGTAGCCATGAGGAATCTTCCATCCTTACCTGTCAACAGCGGCTGAGCGGGGAGCCAGGCTTCTACCCTCACCTTGCAATAACAAGGTGGTTACCCCATGCCCGCCCCATTGCCCTGCCAGAGCTTTGAGAAAACCAGATAAAATAGAAGGTTTAAATAAGATGTGGAGTCTCATAACATAATAAAAAAAAGTATCCAGGTTTCAATAAATCATTTGTCACATCAGGAACGGGAAGATCTCAAACTAAATGAAAATAAAAAGACAATCAATAGATGCCAAAACCAAGATGACAAAGATGATACAATTATCTGACAAAGATTTGAAAGCACCCATGATAAGATGCTTCAACAAGCAATTATGGACACAGTTAAAACAAGTGAGGAGAAGTCTCAGCAAAGAAATAGAAGGTATAAAAGAGAGCCGAGTGGAAATTTTATAACATAATCCAGGACTCAAAAAGCTCAGTGGATGGGTTCAACAACAAAATGAAAGAGACAGAAAAAAGAGTCAGTGTACTTGAAGATACAACAATAGAAATTGCCAAATTTAAATAACTGAGGGAAATAGATTGAAAACAACTTAACAGAACCTCAAGAATATGTGGGACTGTAACAAAGGCTCTAGTATCCATGTCATCAGAGTCCCAGAAGAAGGAAAAAAAGTGTGGGGCTGAAAAAGTACTGGAGGAATTAATGGCTGAAAACTCCCCAAATTTGATAAAAGAAATAAACCTACAGATTCAAGAATCAGAGAGAACCACAAACAAGGCAAGCCAAAAATATACATGTATATCCATACCCAAACACATCACAATTAAGCTTCTGAAAACTAAAGACAAAAAAAAAAAAAAAATCTAGATACAGTTCAGAGAAAAATGGCACTGCCTATAGGAGAAAAATAATTTGAATGAGAGTGGATTCCTCATCAGAAGCTATATAGGCCAGAGTAAAGTGACATAATATTTTTCAAGAAGTGAAAGAAAAGAACTGCCAACCTTAGGATCTTATAGACAGTGAAAATATTCGCCAAGAATGAAGGGAAGTTGAGATATTCTCAGATGAAGAAAAACAGAGAATTTGTCCCTAGTGGGTCTACCTTAAAAGAATACCTAAAGGACATTTTTGAAACAGGAAGGAAATTATGAAAGAAAGAATCTTGGAATATCAGGAAGGAAAAAGAACAATAGAAAGAGTAAAAATATGAGTAAATAAAATAAGCTTTCCTTCTTGAGTTTTCTATTATATTTGACAGTTGGGAAAATTATGTCATAGTCTGATGTGGTTCTAAATGTTTGTAGAGGAAATATATAAGAAAATTATATTGCAAATAGGGAGGGTAAAGGGACATGAAATATAGTAAGCTTTCTCTATTATACTCTGATAATATGATGACACCAATAGACTGTTATAAGTTATTGTATATCATGCAATGCCTAGAGCAATCACTGAAAATATTATGCAAAGGGATACACTCAAAAACACCATCACTAAATCAAAAGGGCATTCTGAAAAGTGTTTGAGTAGTACACAGAAAGTCAGGAAAAAGAATACAAAGAAATAAAAACAGAGAGACCACACAGAAAATGGAAATAAAACGTCAGATTTAAACCCTTCCATATCAATAATTATACTTAATGTAAATGGTCTAAATATACCAATTAAAAGACAGAGATTGGCAAAGTGGATTAAAAAACATGACCAGGGGAGTCTGGCTGGCTCAGTTGGTAGAGCATGCAACTCTTGATCTTGGGGTTGTGAGTTCAAGCTCCACATGGCATTTAGAGATTGCTTAAGGAAATTTTTTTTTAAAGATTTTATTTATTTGTTTGACAGAGAGAGATCACAAGTAGGCAGAGAAGCAGGCAGAGAGAAAGAGAGAGGGAAGCAGGCTCCCTGCCGAGCAGAGAGCCCGATGCGGGACTCAATCCCAGGACCCTGAGATCATGACCTGAACCGAAGGCAGCGGCTTAACCCACTGAGCCACCCAGGCGCCCCTGCTTAAGGAAATTTTAAAAAATTACCAAAAAAACCATGACCAACTATATGCTACCTACAAGAAATTCATTGCAAATTTAGCAACATAGTCCGGTTGAAGTTAAAAGGATGGGAAAGGATATATCATGGAAACATTAATCATAAGAAAGCAGATATGGCTGTATTAATATCAGATAAAATTGAGGGACTTTACCTAATGACAAGAGTTCAGTCCATCAAGGAGACACAGCAATTCTAAATGTGTGCACACCAAACAACAGAGCTGCAGAATATGTAAAGCAAAACTTGATAGAACTGAGGAGCAAAATATAATTATAGTTGAAGATGTTAACATTTCTCTCTCTCAACAACTGATAGAACAACAACACAAAAATCAGCCAGGATATGGGGCCTGGAGACTTTTTTTGGAAGAGTGTTTTAATTATGAATTCAACTTCTTTAACACAGAGTTATTCAAATTATCTATTTCATATTAGGTAAGTGATGGTAGTTTGTGTTTTCCAGAAAGTGGTCTGTTTTATCTAAGTTGTCAAATGTATGTGTACAGAGTTGTTCGCAGCATTCCCTTCTTATCCTTCTGATGTCCGCAGCATTTCCAGGGTTATCTTTTGTTTCATTCTTGATATTGATCATTTGTGTCTTCTCTCTTTTCTTGTCAGTCTTGCTAGAAGTTTGTAAGTTTTACTGTTCTTTTCAAAGAAGCAGCTCATTGATTTTCTCTATTGTTTTACAGTTTTCAATTTTAATAATTTCTACTGTTATCTTTATTATTTCATTTGTCCTGCTTGTTTTGGGTTTATTTCACTTCTCTTTTTCTCAGTTTTTGAGATAATATCTTTGATTAGTGATTTGAGAATTATTTTGTTGGGAGTCCAGAGCCTGTAAGAACTGACACAGGGAGCCCCAACTATCCACAGGATTGGGGCGGGGGGGGGGTAACTGACTGCATCTCAGTGAGCAGACTTCCAAAGGATGTGGAATCATCTTTTTTAAAAAGGAGGTAACAATTTCCTTTAAAACATGACAGGTTGATAATATACATTTACCTGAGCTTCCTTCCAATATCTGACTAAAGTTAGAGCAGAATAGTTTAAAGTCATAAACCCTCAAGTTCAAAGAGGATAAGAGTTAAAAATTTTAAAAAAATGTTTAAAAATTTTTTAGAACTTGAAAAGTTGGTGTGCAAATGATTACTGATTTGGCAGACCAGAAAAACTGAACCTTAGGAAAGCCATTAAGAGGAAGCCAATTAGCACCCCAGAGCCTTGTAAAGGTTTTAGCATTGGAGGCATCTGGAGTTTCTGAAGTGGGAGCTGTAGGGTGGGGCTGAAATAGGAGGGTTGGTTGAAGGTCATTATAAGAAGTATTTAGATTCCCCAGATCTAATCCTCTAGTCTGTTACTATGTACCTACCTCAATCCCACTCTGGCAAATGATGGAGGTTTATTCTCCTAAGAGACTGAACAAGTGGGGCTCTATACTCAGGAATACTGACATAGATGAGCAAAGGGTGAGTAAAGGGGAATTTAGTCAAAGTTTGTATGCCAAAATATGAGTCTCCTGCCTGCTTAGTCCTCCTCTTCCCCACTTGGCTCCTAGAACATTGGCAGACAATCCTACACCTACTTCCCACCCCCAGGCAAGAGATTAAAGAATTGTTTGTGGTGGAAAAGAGAAAAAAAGAGAAATTTATATTTGATCTTCTTCTCCTTCCTCACAAAAAGGCAGGATCCCTGTTTAATCACCACTGAAGCCACTAGTTAACAAGCCTAGCTGAGTGTCTAATCAGATTTTAAGTCTCTCACTCTTAAATTCAAATGGCTTGTCAAGGATTCACAAACAGGAGGAAAACATCTAGACAAGTCACACTTTTCTCAAAGAAAAACACAGAGGAAAAAAGATAAGGAAGAACACAATGAAAAAAGCAAAAGAACACTTAAAACATTTTTAAAAATAGAGATGTAGGAGGCTATATTACATTTTATATTATATTATATATAATTATATATTACATTATATTATATATTATATTATAATTATATTACATTATATATCATCATATAATTGTATAATATATAATATTATATATTATAATGTATTATATTACATTATATTATATTACATTCATGAAGCAAAAGCAGGATTCTATAAAAGAGACCATTCAGAGAATAAGAAAAAGTTCTTGGAAATAGATATATAGATATATTAAATATATATATATATATATATATATATATATATATACACACACATATACACACACACACACACGCACATATATATATCTATGCCAGAAATTTCAAAATTCAAAAAAAATTTTGAAAAATTACGTTGAGGAGATCTCCTATGAGTCATAATAAAAAGGAGGGGGGAAGGGGACAATAGAGAAACATTTAAAAAACTAGAAGATCAATTCATGAATAACAGGCGTTCAGCAAGGAGAGAACATCAAAATTAGCAAAGAAATAATACTAAAAATTTCTTTCAAGAACTAAAAGAATATATATTTCCAGTTTGAAAGTTTTCATATTGACAATTTCCTTAGTATAATAAAGAAAAAAGACCTACACCAGAATACATCCTTGAGAAACTTCCATAAATCAGAGATAAATAGAATATAAATGCTTTCAGAGAAAAAGCAAACCACAGAAAAAGATGACATAAAAGGAGGAGGAAAGAGACTGAAAGAGGATAGAAGAATGCCTTTGAAATGTTAAAACAGAGGTTGGCTGGCAATGGCCTGTGGACCAAATCCAGGTTACAGCCTGTTCATCTGTGAACCCTGAACTAAGAACTGCTTTTAAATTTTTAAACAGTGTTAGAAACAAAAACAAAACGAAAGCAAAGAAGAATATGTGCCAGAGACTATGTGTGGCCCCTAAAATCCAAAATATTCATTATCTGCTCTTTTACATGTTTGCTAGTTAGCCCATGTTCTAAAGAAAAACTCTTTTCAACCAATCTATTGAAAAAGCATATGAAGACATAAAGCACACTTTCCAACTCATTCTATGAAACCAGTATTACCTTGATATCAAAACCAAAGATATCACAAGAAAAGAAAACAGACCAATATCTCCTATGGATATAAATGCAAAAATGCTCAACAAATACTAGAAACCAAATATAGCAATATATATGAAGGATTATATACTGTGAGCAAATAAAATTTATCCCAAGAATGCAAGGTTGATTTAGCCTACTAAATCAATCAGTGTAATACAACATAGTAAGAGACTAAAAGATGAAAAGCACATGATCATGTCAAAGAAATGACAAAGAAAAGGTATTGGATAAACTCAACACCCTTTCATGATAAAAACACTCAACAACCTAGGAATAGAAGGGGATTTCCTCAATTTGATAAAAAGCCCTTATGAAAAACCGACAGCTGACATCATACTCAATGGTGAAAGACTGAATGCTTTCTGATGTGGTCCGTGATCAATGGAGCGAGACTGATACAAAGCGAAGGTCAAGCAAAGCTTTATTTCGAGCCAGCACCGAGAATCAAACCCACTGGCTGGGGCCGTCTCTTACGGAGAGAGCAACCCCCCGACCCCAGCCTCACAGACTAGCTTTTATAGAGCAAAGGCCATGTGGTTGAGCCTAACCAATGAGATTGTAACACACAGAGAAAGCTGCACAGTCATGCTAGGTCACACATGGGGGGCCAATTGAATTACAATTTACCCTATAGTAGCTGTTTGAACTAGCCTATCACTTTGGTCAGAATTGGCTCACAAGTTTGGCGCCAAAAGGCGGGGTTTACATTCTTTGGTGGTTAGAGAGATAGTATGTGTGCTTTACTGATTGGATGTCTCCACCTGGCCTGACTCGTCCTTGCATTCTGGGCTCTGTAATCTCCACCTGACCTGACCCGTCCTTGTATTTGGGCTCTGTTATCAGGGACTGGTCGACCATATTTTACTGGTTTCCCAGACTTGTTTCTAAGTAAGTTCCTCTGTGGGGGCAGGGTCAGTTTAAGTTTACTGCACAAACAACAAAATGGCTGTTTTACCAAGATGGAGTCACTCTGGCTAAGTAGGCCCTTACACTTTCCCCCCAAGATCAAGAATAAAACAAGGAAGTTTGCTCTCATCGCTTTTATTCAATATTATACTGAAAGATCTAGCCAGATCAATTAGTCAACAGAAGGGACTGAAGTGATGTATATTAGAAAGGAAGAAATGAAAATATGCTGGCAGATGACATCATCTGGTATATAGGAAATTCTAAGGAATCCACTAAAAACTAGTAGAATTAATAAGTGAGTTTATTAAGGTGGCAGGATGCAAGGTCAATATGTTTTAAAAAAACAAATCTCTATACACTAACAATGAACAGTCAAAATATTAAGACATTATGAAAACAATTCCATTCATAATCACAGCAAAAATAAGAAAATGCCTAGGAATAAACATAACTAAAGAAATGCAAGACTTGAACACCAAAAACTACAAAACATTTTTAAAGAAATTAAAGATCTAAATAAATAGAAAGGAATCCCATGTTCATAGATTAGAAGACTTAACATTGTCAAGATGGCAATAGTCCCCAAATTGATCTATAGATTCAATGCAATTATTATCAAAATTCCAGATTCCTTTTGCAGAAATTGACAAGCTGATCCTAAACTTCATGTGGAAATGCAAGAGATCCAGAGTAACTAAAACAATATTGAAAAAGAGCAAAGTTGGAGGACTTATACTTCTCAAGTCAAAACCTACTACAAAGCCACATTAAAGACAATGTAGTACTGGCAAAATGTTTGACATATAGATCAATGGAACAGAATTGAGAGTCCAGAAAATAAACCCTCTTATTTATGGTCAAGTGATTTTCAACAATGGTGCCAAGACAATTCAGTGAGGGAAAAGACAGGGTTTTTTGTTTTTGTTTTTGTTTTTTCAACAAATGGTCAGAGAAAACTAAATATCTATATGCAAAAGAAAGAAGCAGACTTTTACCTCACACCATATACAAAATTAACTCAAAATGGATTATAGACTCAAATATAAGAGCTAAACTATAAATCTCCTAAAAGAAAAAAAGGAGTAAATTTTTCTGATCTTTGAGTACTTAATGGATTCTTAGATACAACACTAAAAACAAGTGACAAAAGGAAAAATAGATTAGACTTTATCAAATCTTAAAACCTTTGTGTACAAAGGATACTAGCAAGAAAACAAAAAGGTAATTTAAAGAATGATAAATATTTGCAAATCATATGTATTTAGGATATATAAAAAATTCTTAAATATCAAGAATAAAACTCAAATAAGTCATTTTAAAAATTGGCGAATGATGGGCACCTGGGTGACTCAGTCAGTTGAGCAACTGACTCTTGATTTCAGCTCAGGGTCATGATTGTGAGATTGAGGTTCTCATCTGGCTCCATGCTGGGTGTGGAGCCTGCTTGGGATTCTCTCTTTCCCTCTCCCTCTGCCCCTCCCCCACCCCCACTCTCTCTCTAAAAGATAAATAAATAAAATTAAAATTAGCAAATGATTTAAATAGACATTTCTCCAAAAAAGATAAATAAGTGATCAATCAACACATGCAAAAATGTTCAGCATCATTAGTCATTAGGAAAAAGTATACTCAACCACAATGTGATACCACTTGACACTCACTAGGAGGGCTAAAATAAAAAATATAGACAATAACAAGCATTGGTGAGGATGTGGAGAAATTGGAACACTCATCTATTGCTGGAGTGAATGTAAAATGGTGCAGTCACTTTGGAAAATGGTTTGGCACTTGTTCAAAATGCTGAGCACAGAGTTATCATATGATCTAACAATTCTACTCCTTGGTATTTACCCAAAAGAAATAAAATATATCCTCACACAAAAATTTGTACATGAATGTTCACAGCACCATTATTCAAAACAGCCAAAAGTAGAAATAACCTGACTATCCATCAACTGAAGAACAGAGAAAGAAAATGTGGTATATTCATACACCAGAATATCATTCAGTAGTTTTTAAAAAATAGGTACTGATACATGGCAAAACACGAATGAACCTTGAAAAGATTATGTCAAGTTGAAGAGTTAGTCACAAAAGACTATATATGGTATGATTCCACTTACGTGAAATGTCCAACGTGGGCAAATCCATAAGGACAGTTAGTAAATTAGTAGCTACCTAGAATTGGGGCAGGGATTTGGGGAACGAGAGGTGAGCAGAAATAGTGAATGTCTGCTAATGTGTGCAGGATTTCTTTTTTGGATGTTAAAAATATTTCAGCATTAAATTGTGATGTTTGTACAATTCTGTGAAAATACTAAATACCACTGAGCTGTACACTTAAGTGGGTGAATTTTATGGTTTATGAAATACATCTCAATAAAGCTGTAAAAAACACATAAGACATTTACAGATAAGCAAGGCTTCAAAAAATTAACCTCCCACTTACTTTTCACAAGAAGCTACCTGCAGAAGTATTCTGCCAAAAAGAGTGAATAAAGTAAGAAAGAGGAAAACATGAAATACAAAAAAACAAGAAACTTAACTTGAGAGGCAAAAGGAATTCTCAGATTATGATGAAGGGAAGCTCACTACAACAATTGTGCAGCAAGCTTAGAGAGCTACCAGTTAGATGTGACAGAGAGACAAAGAGCACTAGGAGGGTAATCTTTGAGGGGGAGAAAAGAAAAAATAAGAAACAGACTTCATAATATGTTAGTACATGTTAAGACAATTTTTATTATTTTACCAGGAATTTGAAATGAATTTGTGATAGATACATGGAAACGTAAGCAAGCAAACAATGAGGCAACCATTAACTCCAGGTAAAACATAAAATTGTCCAAAAGATAAAATTGTTTTATTGTATCCCCTAGGTCAGCATGAATTGCATTTCCATGACCATAACACAGTAAACACTGAACGTTGGTCTCACCTGCAAGGTGACAATACTATAATGGCAGGATGGAAAGAAAGGATTGAATTGGGCAGTAGGAGTGTGGTAAAATTTAATGTAAGAGAATACAGTTCTCATCTTCCATTTGGGACCAAAATCTAAAACTGAAAAACCAAAAAAAGAGCGGTATAATCCTGCTATTTAGAAATAAATGGAGGTAGTGTGGGCAGAAGAAACGGCAGAAGAAACAGAGAAGGGAGTTGAAAGCAGTCTGTTCTAGGAAGCAGAAAGTGAAAAAGAGTAGTGCAGAGGACCACGATTTTTCAATGTAGACTTAATGATATCATTTAATTTTATAAAACCCATACCCATGCTTTGGTTCATTTAAAAAAAAATAGTTTTCAAAATAAGGTAGATAGTGAGTGGTATTGTACCTTCCTCAAAGCAACCAGACTTTCCGGAAGAGTTCCTGAGCTGTAACACTCCAACCTGGTTTTCCTTTACTCCAGCCCTCATCAGCTTCCCTCCTCAGTAATTGACCAGTTGTTCCTATTTGCTTCAGTATGGTTTGCTTTGGCTTTTCCACCTGGTCCTCTTGCAGACGTCCAGGTCCAATCTCTATCTCTGTCGACCCTCCCTTCTGCTTTAGAATCTTGGAAATGAGCCTGGGCCAGCTTGACTCTGTCAGCCTCAGCTAATTAGTCTGCTCCAGTCTGGTTCTTTTGGTACCTGGTATAGCTGTTGGCCCCTGTGTTCTCCCTGAGCCTAGAGAAGGCACACTAAGCGCAGTTGGGCAGGAGTGGTTTGGCAAGATGAGCATAATGTCCTCTCCTGAAATCTGGATGCTGCATCTGCTAAGAAAGCCATGGACCATGCAAGTTTATCAGCCACTAGGTCATTCCTCTCACTCATTCTGAGTCCACTAAACTCAGGGTTCTCTCTCAAGCTATGATGCTAGGTGTCCCACTTGCGGACTTACATAATTCACTTTTTTAAAAAAGATTTTATTTATTTATGTATTTGACAGACAGAGATCACAAGTAGGCAGAGAGGCAGGCAGAGAGAGAGAGAGAGGAGGAAGCAGGCTCCCTGCTGAACAGAGAGCCCAATGCAGGGCTCGATCCCAGGACCCTGGAATCATGACCTGAGCTGAAGGCAGAGGCTTTAACCCACTGAGTCACCAAGGCACCCCCATAATTCACTTTTTAACCTGTACACAGCCTATTTGCTTAGGTAACACTTTACCCTGTTTTGTTTCTTTAATCTTGTTGTTTTAACTCGTCCATGGAGCCAGGAACAAAGATAAACACTACAGATGACACACCATGCAGATTCAAAGCAGAAGTCCTCAGGCACATGGCTGGTAAGACAGACAGAGTCCTCCCAGACACTTGCCATCCTATGAAGAGACATGCTTGGGCCACATTGCCTTAGATCTTAATAATGAAGATGGGAAAGTAAAATTAAAAAATAAAAATGAAATAGTTTTATTGTATCTCCTAGTTCAGCAGTGAATTACATTTCCATGACAAGAGTACCATAAATGCTGAACACTGAAAAAGGAGATTGATCCTGAGCTTTGAAATTTGGTTTATAACCTTGTTGGCATAAGAAGTATCCTGTTCCCCAATGCAAGTCATGTGAGGACTTTGCATGTCATCATCGGTTCCAACCTGAGTTCCCGGAGCCCTCCTCTAGAGCCCGCATTCTGCTGGGCTGTCATCCAGCAGACAATCTAGTTTGGCTTTCCTCTTCTAGTCTTCAGACGTCTGGATTCATCCATTTTTGTATTATTCTTTTCCTTTAAGCTTTGTGTCATTTAGTCTTGATCCATGCCACTGATTAAAATACTGGGAAAGTCAAGGTCAATGAAAGAGCCTGTTGTATACTTCTGTGATGACAAGAATCAGCACTCCTTCTGATTGTTATACCAACAAGGCTTCCTTCTAATATACTATCATCCAACTTATTCTTCTAGTTTGTTCACAAAGATAGTCACGGGAGACTTTATCCAGTTCCTGCTAAAACCAAGAAATCCCACATTCATCCAGTCCTATATGTGTCTAGAACAGGACAGGAAGGGGCTGGCCTCAGAGGCAGGGGTAAACAAGGGGTTCAGGAAGCCACACCAGGCTATACCGAGATAGAACTTTCAATTGCCCCCCAGGAGATGCTCCCAAGAAGGGAAGAAAACAGAGCTGTGAGGACAGCCTAGTTCATGAGCCCATTGGTATAAGTGTGTTGTTAATGTGCTTATCAAATCTTTCCCTCTAAGATTAGAGAGCACCCCGCAGACATCCAGAAAGCCTTGACACCTGCAAATGGAGACAACTTGAAAGTGAAGAGGGGGCAGAGAACTGGGAGGAGGGCTCTTCGAACATTCCATCCGCTCCCCTCATGTAGTACCTGGTCTCCTCCACGTAGGAAGGTCAGCCCCTGAGTTGGGTGATGTGTTAGTAACTCTCTCGGGAATACCAATTATGTTCAAGCCATAGAAGAGGACAGTGCTTAACCCATATGTCTGAATTCCTCATCCCAGAATTTGGGAGCACTTCAAACCAGACCACAAGGTGACCCATGGCTCAACTTCTAGTTCAACGCAGGTTCCACTCCTGTGTGAGTCCCTCGCACACATTGCTCTTGGACTTATCACGGTGCATTTGCCGAGATTTGTTTACATGTATCTCACATCTACTAGATTGTCAGCAGCCTGATCGATGCCCGTACTGAGCTATTTATCTTTGCCTTCCCAGGGCCCAGCATGCACCAGTGTACTCTACCATTTGCATAGTGAAGGCTGGCCCTGGGGGGTTCTTGGATAGGGCTAGGTGGCATCATCCCAACCTCCCCTCCCTTCTTCTCCACTCAACCTGACTCAGTAAGCTCAGTGATTGGCATAGGGGCCCACTATATGTTTGTTGAACAAATGAAAGTAAAATATTGGCCTGCCTCCGAGCAAGATCTAAGGATACCCTTTTAGGGGAAATTTGCAGTATTCATCCCTGCCTGCAACCAAGCAAAGCCAATGACAGAGCCCTGTGGCATACCACTTTGGACTTCCCCCAGGATGACAGCAATCAACGTGGGTCAGAAAGTTCCCATCAATCTAGGGAATGAAGAGCTGCTTTGCCAAGCTCCCCGGGAGTCTCTGGTGTGGAAGGCAACACGTTCTTGTCACACTTGCTTGTTCTGACATTTTACACGTACCGATGGGGCACCTTCTAGGCACCAAGCCCTGGGGGTAGAGCAGTGAAGACATAGTTAAATATCCTGCCTTCATGAAGCTTATGTCCTTTATGTCCTTTCTTAGGGAGGCAGACCATGCAAACAAATATATAATATGCTGGCTGGCGGTGGGGGGGGGTAGTGGTAAGGGATAGAGTGTTGGGGCCAGGGCTCCGTGCAGTGCAGTGATCATCAAGGAACGTCTCCAAGGGAGGACCATCTGACCTGAGGCTGATTCAGTCATTCATTCATGTGGAACAGGAGCTGCCCTGCTTGCTGCTCCCCTCTGCTGCGTGCTCCCCTCTGCTGCGTGCTCCCCTCTGCTGCGTGCTAGCCACTTCTCCCACAGGCCAGACCCTGCCACCTCAGGGACTTTGCTCTAGTTGTTTCCATGGCCTGTGAATCCTCCTCTTCCACTGTTTCAGGTTTTTGCTTCAATGTTGCCTTTTCAGAGAGGCCTGCCCTGAGCTCCCCATAGACAACTGTAGCACTCTCCGCTCCGCATCCCCTTTGCTCTGCTCTGTTTTCCCTGCAATACTTAGCCCCTCTAGCAGACATCATTTACTTGTTTGTTTCGTTGGTTGCTTATTGCCCTTCCACCCTCCCTCAAGCAGGTGCACTGATGCAGGACCTCCTGTGGCTTCGGTTCACTAATGTTTCCCAAACCGGCTGGCACAAGGCAAGGGCACAGTACTTCAAACACCCACCCACGCCCATTCAATGCTGGAATGCCTGCCTACCCTGTCCCAGGTGCTGCACGTTCTGGACAACAGGACCCTTCATAATAGGGTGCAGTGCGGGAAATACGCCCCCATGTCCTGGCGGCTGTGTGTTTAAGGCTGTGGAGGGGGGTGAGGTGCTTGCCTTCTCTCTAGGCTCCACTTTTGTGGCATCTCGATGCCCCTTCCTGCCCTCTTTTTCTCCAGGGCACGTGGCATGGGACCTTTCCCAGATCAGGAACTGGAAATGGGACTGGGAGGGGGCGGGTAAGGCTGGAGACCTGGGGCAGAGTCAGAGGATGGCTGGGAGCCCAGGGTGAGGGGTCAGCAGAGGGATGGGGCCTGCCAGGGTGGGCTGGAGTTGAGGCAGAAAGGCACGGAACCCCCTGCAGAGGCCCAGTGAGGGGAAGCCCTGTCCTTATGGACTCTCTCCGGGATTCTGTAATGAGCCTTGCAACCTATCCCATTGTCAAGTCGACAAGGTTCCTGGTGCTCTCAGCGGTGCGTCTGGGAGAATTAACTGCCTGAATGCTTAATGACAGACATGGGGTGCAGAGAGCGTGTGTGTGTGTGTGTGTGTGTGTGTGCACCCGTGTGCGTGTGTGTGTGTGCATGTGTGTGATGGTGGGAAGCAGCAATTCCTTCTTCTCTCCTCAGCATTGCTACGGTATTGCAGATTTCCGCTTTCCCAGCCTCCGCCTCCCAGCCCCTCGCCACCACTTTCTGCACCACCACCACCATTCCTGAGTCTCTACCCAGGGCCCTGGCCTCTCAGTTCTCCCAGCTTTTCAGAAGCCCTTTCCTCGACCTGAGCACAAACGCCAGCCATGCCTGGTGGCTCACTTGCTGGGGCCACTCCGGGCCAATGCAGTCACTTTCTCCAAGGGTCCTAGTTACTCCACTGCCAACAAGTGTTCCCTGGGGCTGGTCTGAGCTCAGTCCAGAGCAGTGCATTTCTTCCTTGCTTCCTCCACTTCTGAGCTGTGATATTATCCATGGAGCAAATCAATAATTCATCAGATTATCTACATTTAGTCTAAATTAGATCTCCTTCCCTCAGGCTGGACTTTAAAGTCTTGCTTTACCTGACTCCACTATGCAGCCTGCTGTCCAGTAGAGCGCAGCCCGCTCGGTCCTGTGCTGGACTCCTTCTCCCCACCATAATCCCCACGCTGCTGCCCCTGGCCCCCGACGTCTTAGCCCAGTCTGATCCCCTGTTCAGAAGCCCACCCTTCTCTCTCTCTCTCCCTCTCTCTCTCTCTCTTTTTTTAAGATTTTATTTACTTATTTGACAGAGAGATTGCGAGTAGGCAGAGAAGCAGACAGAGAGAGAGGGGGAAGCAGGCTCCCTGCTGAGCAGAGAGCCCAATGCGGGGCTCGATCCCAGGACCTTGAGACCATGACCCAAGCTGAACACAGAGGCTTAACCCACTGAGCCACCCAGGTGCCCCCCCTTCTCTCTTAACTGTAATCCAGGCTGCTCCTCATGGTCCCGTCTTAACTCCAATCTTAGTCATGAGCTTCCCTGGGGTTCTGCGGCAGACAGAAATAGTTTGCAATCAGAAGCACACACCTTTGCATGTCATTGCCCTCTGTTTCATGTTTGCAAATTCTTGTCTTTCCCCATAGTTGTTAAGCAACACAAGGGCAGGACACCACAACAGACCCCCTTATATCTATCCCCTCCCAACGCCAAGCAAGCACATTCAATGAGTACCTGTCGAATCGTATAAACCCGTTTCCACCCTTCTTTCCAGCTCTTTCTCTCAACCTATCTTCAGCCCTTCAGCCCTCAATCCCGCTTTTCCCTCCCATCCTCAGGGATTAGACAACCCAGGGCATAGGATCAGGTTTTGGCTTTGGAAGATCCTTCGAGGCCCCCTGAGGAGCTGAGAAATGGGGCCCGAGCAGAGGCAGGCCAGCGGCTACTGCAGCAGATCCAAGGAGGGATGGTGGGAGCTGCCAGGGGTGGAAAGAAGGGGATGGATCACAGAGATAGTCAGCAGGTCATAGGATGATCTGTGTGTCTCACACCACACAGTTCCCAAAGCAATCTACTACATCCTTCATTCGTCTCCCTCGACAACCATGACCGATACTGAGTGGATGGGATTATCCTCTCAGCGTAGAGGATGGGAGGAGGCTGTGAAGAGTGGGGTCCATCCCCCAAGTGTGCACAGCAGGCTAGGTCAGGCTTGGGACTCCAGTCCAGTCTCCAGTGTCTGGTGCCGAGACTCACACCGGAGCTGAAACGGGGGTGGGGGGATGTTAAACTAAGGAATCCTGACTGGGCTACCTGCCTGAAGCTATTTACACAGCTTCAACTGATTTGTTGTAACCTGTAATTATTTTTGCTGAATTTTTTTCACGCTCCATTTGTTTTCTTACTCTCCAGCAGACACACTTCAGGAAAAGGCAGGCTGGGAGGTAAATGGGAGCAGAACCTGCCTGCGATTCTGGGATACAGGGTAAGGCATTCTAGGTGCCAGTTTTCTGGAGTGTTCCGTGCCCCACCCCCAATGGCTCTTTCCCCAGGTTCTCGCCCTCCCCATGCATGGGAGGTGGAAACTCTTGAGCCATGTCTCCCCCCTCAGTGGCTCTCAGGTCTGTCTCTGACCAAAAACCTGCCAGAAGGGGAAAAACCTCCCCAGAGCCCCTCACCCGTTCCCTGCCATGTGGCCAGCTCCCCCGGGCACATCTTGCAAGACACTGACTTTGGGGGGGATAAAGGAGGGAACATTGCAAGTGTGGATTGTTAATTTTTTTAATTAAATGTGACCAAGATGTCACCTTCCTAGCTGGCGGGACACCCCACTATGCTTGGAGTAACCCCTTCCCCTCTCTGAGGCAGTTTGAGTGTTTGGGATAGTTGGTCGATTCTCCAAGCTTCTGAAAGCCTTCTGCCCTTTGTTAAACCCTGTAGGGTCCCTTCAGGGAGATGGAGGCAGCTCACAGAATCCAGTCCTTCCATACCGACTTGGCCATAGGCCCTGAGAACCCTAATATGTCCATTCTTGTCCTGGGTGTAGAGGGCTAGTCCCCACCACAAGGAGAACCTGCCCCTTCCCTCAGTCCTCATTCTCCCCTGGGCTCAAACCCCCAGTTCCCTCCTGCCCAAGCAACAACTTCTCTGTGGACCCAACTCTTCCTCAGCAAAAGCTTTGCAAAGGTTGGTTTTCTTCCGTTTTGTTCTTCAAAATTAGGGTGCAAACACAAAGAAGCTTTTAACGCCTTCTAGGAGAGAGAAGAGCTTAAACCTCAGTGCTCAGGGCTTGGATGGCCTTCCCAGAGTAGAGCTGGGGTGAAGTCGGAAATGGCTTCCTGCTTCTGTGACATTCCTATAGTCAGGACAACGGACAGCTCATTTCTCTGTCTGGTTATCCTACCACACCGTCATTCGCTAGGTAATTCACCCCTGCAATTTGAGATCCTCACCACAATTATCTCAAGACAGTTACTGTTAACCACATTTGATATGTAAGGAGGCTCAAAGAAATTAAAAACAAAAATTTGTCGGGGCGCCTGGGTGACTCAGCCGGTTAACGCTGGACACTTGATTCCAGCTCAGGTCACGATCTCAGGGTCATGAGATCAAGCCCCGTGAGGGGCTGCTTGAGATTTTCTCTCTCCCTCTGTCCCTCCCTTCATGCGTGCTCTCTTTCTTTCTCTCTCTCTCTCTCTCCAACAAAATGAATAAAAATAAAATCTTTAAAAAGATTTTGTCTAACAACACACAGCTATGAAGTGACGGAATGGGGACTTAAACCCAGGCCTGACCAGAGGCTGTGTCCACTGCTCCAGTCACCACGGGTGGAACTGAGTTCTCTCCACCAAAGGAATTTTCGTTATCAAAGCTGCGGAAAGGCCAAAGAAAGAAATGCCCACATAAAGTCTTTAGGGGTCAGGGTCATGGGAAGCTATTTTCTGGAAGCACCTTCCAGAGCCTCTCAAATGTATACAAGGTCAAAAAATAAGTAAATTAGAGGCATGAACCAATACGGGGCTCTGGTGAATGACAAGGATTTAGAGGTTAATTGCACTGCTGTCCACAATTTATGCTGAAATGTGTGGAAAACTTGAGAATGGACTGATGGATGGGTAGATGGACAGATAGGCAATAAAGCAAATATAGCCAAATGTTAGTTATGGAAATCTGGCTGGTGGGCATAGGGGGTTCACCATGGACTTCTTTGAACTCTTCTGGATGCTTAAATTTTTCATAATAATGGAGGGAAAATAAATCACACAGGTGAGTCACATCCACTTCCCACTTCCCACTGAGGGAGCTCAGACATTAGTCACTGCATTCTCCCCAAGGAAGAGTCCTGGACTAGAGCCTTGGGAATACAGGATAATAAACAGAGAGGCAGTCCCTGCTACGTGAAAATTTAGGATACCTGGAAAAAATAAGACAGAGTCATAAACTCAAGTCGTAAAGACAGTGGTCTCTTTATTTTCTGCCCTAGTGGAAGGGGAAAAGGATTACAAATTGTTCGTCACTACACCTTGTCAAAACGCCTCTCCTGTTTGACTTGGCTGTACAGCAAGGCCCTCTACAGTTGAAGAGCAAAAA
Organism: Enhydra lutris kenyoni; assembly: GCF_002288905.1. Lineage (NCBI taxonomy): Eukaryota > Metazoa > Chordata > Mammalia > Carnivora > Mustelidae > Enhydra > Enhydra lutris. The sequence goes on along the minus strand of NW_019154109.1, from coordinate 7,724,048 downwards.
ATGGCAGGAGGGGAAGGGACCCACCAGCCCCTGGGGAGTTTGGAGGATCCCACAATGGGGAGTTTACCTTTGAGCCCCTTGAGGTGTCTCCAAGAGCCAGAGGGGCTCCTTTTAGTGACAAGTTGATTTAGTGGAAGGTTTAGCGGACTAGGAGCCAACCCAGTCCCAAGTCCATCCATTTAAATCAACCTGAACAACTCATTGTTCTTCTTTCTTGTTAAGATCACTAAACCATTGAGGCACCTGGGTGACTCAGTTGACGAAGTGTTGGACTCTTGATTTTGGCTCATGTCATGAGCTCAGGGTTGTGGATTGAGCCCTGGGTCAGGCTCCGCTCCGGACGTGGGGCCTGCTTAAGACGCTCTCATCGGGAGGGAGACAAAGCGTAAGAGATTCTTCATCACACAAAACAAACTGAGGGTTGCCGGGGGTGGGGGGTTGGGGGGGAGGGATAGGGTGGTTGGTGATGGACATCAGGGAGGGTGTGTACTATGATGAGTGCTGTGAAATGTGTGGGATTGATGATTCACAGACCTGTACCCCTAGGGCAAATACTACATTGTATGTTAATAAAAATATTAAAAAAAAAAAAGACACACACTGTCTCTCTCTGCCCCCCTGCCCCTCCACCAATCACATTCACAAGTATATGCGCGCTCTCTCTTAAAAAAAAAATCCCTAAACCATTGCCTGCAGTCAGAATCTGTCTGCAGCTTGTTTTTATATGTTGTGCAAGTTGAGAATGATTTTTACATTTTGAAATGGTTAAAAAAAATCACAGGAAGAATAATATTTTGTGACACGTGAAAATGATATGAAATTCAAATTTCATTGTCCCTGAGTCAAGTTTATGGGAACGGAGCTGCTCTCGGTCTCTGATGCCTTGTCTATGGCTGCTCTCAACCTGCAGCCACAGAGTTGGGTAGCTGCTGGAGAGCCCCCACAGCCTGCGAAGCCCTAACTCTTTTCCTCTCTAGCTCTTGACACAGAAAGTGTGATGACCTGGTATGAAGTGACCCATCCGCTAACTTCACCGCTCCAGCGGCCCCCCTTCACAGAGCTAATATGAGAATCTAGGCTTAGTAAAGTGTAAGGCTCTGTAAGATGCAAGGTGTTACCACTGCCCCGATCTTATTTCTCTCCATACCATCCCTACAATGGAGGGAGAATCTGGGGAGGATGTCTTCTATGATAGATGGCAAAACTGAGGTTTTCAAAAGGGAGACAAGAAGCGCCTGGGTGACTCAGTCAGGGAAGCATCAGACTCTTGATCTCATGTCAGGTCTTGACCTCAGGGTTGTGAGTTTGAGTCCTGCGTTGGGCTCCATGCCCAGTATGGTGCCTACTTAAAAAAATTAAAATTAAAATAATAATAATAAATAAATAAATAAAAAGGAAGACAAAACAGGCATGCAGAAATCAATGCCCCTACTTTAACCACAAGTCTCCCACAGCAGGGGTCTCAACTGTGTTCCTCGGCAAATTCTGGTATGTATGGTCCTGTGTAAGAAGGACTGAATGGGGAGGACCATGCATTTTTCAGGAATTCCATGAGACAGTTGCTAAAATACAGCCATTATTATTTTTTTAATTTTATGTTTAAATCCAATTTAGTGAACATACCATGTATTATTAGTTTCAGAGGTAGAATTTAGTGATTCATCAGTTGCATAGAATGCCCAGTGCTCATTGCATCACGTGCCCTCCTTAATGCCCATCCCCCCATAACCCCATCCCCCCACCCAGCTCCCCTCCAGCAACCCTCAGTTTGTTCCCACAGTTAGGAGTCTCTTATGGTTTGTCTCCCTCTCTGTTTTTATCCAAACACAACTATTATTAAAAAGGAAATTACGTGCAGTTACAATTAAAGAAATGATAAAAGCAAAGGTGATAAATTCTCAAACTTCATCACTTCCTGATTATTTTACCATGTTTTATTATTACCTCTGCTCTGGCAGGGTTTTTTTGTCTGTTGTACCTGTGTGTTGAAAATACAACGGAACCGTGCGGCTGTGGCTCTCCTCCTGGCTTCGCATTCAGCCACATCACGTTTAGTATCTTGAACTCGGCCATCGTGGGAGTTTACACCTGGCAAGCCCTACGCATCAGGCGTTCCCCTCACCTCAAGGCTGGGGCTTGAACATTTGCCTGCACGGCACAGGGACCCGAGCTTCCAGTCACAGGAGACTCACAGGAGTAGAGGTTGAGCAAGTGAAGGAAGAATGACAGGACAGAGGGCAGACATTATGGGTACAGAAGAAAAGGACTGTCATGGCTGCATTTTTCTTGTTCTAAGAAGACTTTGAGTCAGGAGTATTTGGGGACAAAAGCTCCAGTACTCTTCCTGAGGAACCCTAGAGCCTTGGTGTTTGCAACCTTTACTGTGATCCATATTTTTTTTTTGTTACACCCCAGAACAGGGAGGCCCAGAAGAACCTGGCCGTGTGGGGTACACTGATGCTAAGAGAGGTGAACGCCTTGCCGGGAGTCAACCAGCACCTCAGAACCCTGACTCCTTCTCTCGGACTAGCTCTTTGCAGGGCAGTGACGCCTCTTGACTGCAAGCCTGCTGTCTTCCCATCAATGAAGACCTGGCTCCCTCCCCTTCTGTCGGCCGGCATCTGGAGGCTTCCCTCAGTCCCGGAGATCCTGACCCCCTGCACCCTCCCAAACCCTCTTCCTTTCCTCACGGCCCCTCAGTCATCTCCCGGGGCTATTTTTTTCGTCCTGAACACAGACTCATTAAGAACATGGAGATGGGGCGCCTGGGTGGCTCAGTTGGTTGAGCAACCGCCTTCGGCTCAGGTTATGATCCCGGACTTCCAGGATCGAGTCCCGCATCAGGCTCCCAGCTCCGTGGGGAGTCTGCTTCTCCCTCTGACCTTCTCCTCTCTCATGCTCTCTCTCACTCATTCTCCCTCAAATAAATAAATAAAATCTTAAAAAAATAAAAAAGAACATGGAGATGTTCAGCCCGTGAGTGTTTGGCACATGGGTAGGGTGACTGACTGTGGCTTTGAGAAGCTCCTGGCGGCTATCTTGTCAGGCCAGCTGTCAAAGGGTGTCTGTTTTCCAACAAAAGGACTTTGCATCTTCACTTCTTTCTTCTACTTTTCCCATTTATTTGCTTATTTATTTTCTATATTATAACCTTTTCATTGAGGTGTAACTGACACATAACATCATATTAGTATTGGGGGTACAAGGCCATAATGATCCAATATTTGTATGCATTGCAAAGGGATAACCGCAAGGCTACTCACCTGTCATCCTACATAGGTAAAATTTTTTTCCCATCTTGACTTCTTATATTCCTTCAGAATATTACTTATCTTTCATATATATATATACACACAAAATCCTTATATTCCTTCAGGAGCAGCCCAGAAGAGAAGGTGCAGAGAAAGGGGCGGGGTGGTGTTCGTGAAGTCGCCTGGTTGATAAGCCCACGAAATGAGCTTAGTCTTCGCTTCCAGTGTGCAGCATATGACACGGTGGCCTCTTGGAAAGTCACGGTTGGAAGGAACTCAAGAGATCATCTCATCAGGGACGTCAGGTCACAGATGAGGAAACAAGAGCAAAGGTACATTGCTAGCAAGGGGTGGTGCTAGATTCAAATCCAGACCACTCTGAACTTGGTTCTTTTCTAAAAACAGAGCTAGAACTTGGTCTCTGGACTCCAGGCACAATTCGAAATCTGCAGGAACCATTACTTTTTTTTTTTTTTTTTTTAAGTAATCTTTAGGGGTTCCTGAGTGGCTCAGTCAATTAAGCATCTGACTCCTGGTTTCGGCTCAGGTCATGATCTCAGGGTTGTGAGATCGAGCCCTGCATCAGGCTCCATGCTGAGAAGGGAGTCTGTTTGGGTTTCTCTCTCTCTCCCTCTCCCCTTCACCTCACTCATACTCTCTCTGTGTCTCAAATAAATAAATAAATCTTAAAAAGAAGAAGAAGAAGAAGATGACTGAGAGATGGACATAGACAGAAAGGGGGTTCGGGCTCAGTGATGGCATATGAAGAGAATTTGCCTTCTCTGACTGGTGGCTGAGTGTCACCTCACTGTAGGGAAGACACGGGCTTGACAAACAGACCTGAGTTGAAATCCTGTCCCCACTGTTCATGAGCTCTGGGATCTTGGACAAACAACTCAATCTCTCAAAACCTCAGATTCTCTGACTGCAATAACATTTAACAGGGATGTTGGGATTAAACGAGATGTTTGTAAAGGACTTAGTATAGTACCTGAAGCCTACCGGATGTTCAAATAATGGCAACTTGTATCACGACCTAGAGCATTACAGAGAGCGCAAGGTGTCCCTAGTGGGTAGAGCCCGAAACACAGGAACTGGAGAGGAAAATGCTTTGCTCTCTGGTGTCGGTCACAGGAACCGCAAAAATTTCTCGTCTTTGCCTTTCTACTCTTAATACACAGAGAGCCTGAGAGACAGAGCAGTGTGGGTCCTGTTTCCCAGACTCACAGACAGTCGTGTTTTTTTCAGTTAAGATTTATAGTTCCAGACACGTTCTAGATTAGGGGCTATCATGATGCACAAGCAAACACTTGTGGAAAATCCAATCGTCCCAGACTCTGACTCCAGTTTCTCTAAGCTGGTGTCTCTTCCAGACCTCACTCCTGGGTTCTAGGAAAGGCCCAGAATACCGGAAATGTCCCTGATTTTGTGGAGGAGAGAGGAGGGATGAAGAGGCTGCCACGTGCTGACTCACCCTGTGGCTCTCCACAGCACTGGTGAGGAGTGGGGGTCCCTGATGGGGGCCTCTTCCCTTGATGGCCCTTCCAGAGTTGGCACGCACCCATCGCAGGCTCAGGGAGGCTCGTTCCCTCAGGACAAATGCTACTGGGCTGCTGGGCTGCTGCTCTGGGCTCTGTGCCAGCAGACTCTGGCATTCAACCTAGTCGAAGCCGAGCGCAGAGAACTGCAGACAGGACAGGTGCTGCATGTCAATGGCAGTGGGGTGAGTGGGTGGAAAATGCTTCCTGCTCTCCCAGTCCGCATGTGCCCTGGCCTGGCCTGGCAAGAGCTTGCGGCAGAGAGAGTGAGAGTACCTGGGTGTGCACACGTGGTGCGTGAGCAGGCATCAGAGTGACCAGGTCCGGGCAGGAGCCCTCCTGCACGGGGAAAATGGAAGAGGCACGTATGTTTGTGTGCATGGGAATGTGTTTGTGGCATCGGCGTTTGAGTGCGCGCTGTGTGTTGTGAGAATGGTGGGTGGGTGTGAATGTGTGTGTGAGCTGTACATATCCAAGACGTATATAGATGGCAGAGAGGCTGATGCCATAAGCCACAGACAGAAACTTTGCAGATGAATGCTTTCAGCAGGAATCTGGGTGTGTGGTCTGCGCTTGCCATTGGCATAGAGGTCTGGTCTGGTCAAGGTTCCGTGTGCCTCAAAGTGTGTCTGAGGACACGGGTGAGTGTTGCACGTATGTGTACGTGAGGTTCTATGTGTGAGTGCTAGCATGGTATGTGTGCATTTGCATACGTCTGGTTGTGCCTCTGGCCAGGGTTGGGGACAGTTACAGGATTCCTATCTTCCTATAGGCCTAGGATTCGCTCTCTCATGGTCTGTTACCATCTAGCCAGCCTGAGTGAAACCCTAAAGGTCTAAGGATATCGAATAAGGCTTTGACCCCCAACTGCATCTGCTCGCTGCTCACACCCAAGTCACCCAGGGACACCTCCCTGATGGGTCCCACTACCCGGAGGAGCCTCTGACCCATGGGCTGGGCAATGCAGGAGGCTCTTTCTTAGCCTCCTCTCATCTGTCCCTCAGTGAGCAAGGCCTGTGGCTGAAGCTGAACAGCTTTGTGGTTTGTCGTCGCCAATGTCCCAGTTTCCCACCCAGGGCCTAGAGGGGCTGGTTGGAAGGCCCAGATAATTTCCTCACTACCTTGTCATCTCTTGAAAGCTGCTTGCTCTAACAGACCCCCTCTGCTCTGGGGCTGACATTCCTTCTTTGCTCATTTCTCTCCGCTTTTGTCTAATGAGGTACAGGAGGTTGCTGAAACTGACAATAGAATTATCTGGGATGCTAGATTCTGTCCATCTCCATTAGGAGTCCAGGAAGGGAGCAGTCAAAATCGAGGGACACCTTGGTGCTGTTACTGCAGCAAGGCTCCTGTGAGGGCCCACAAAACAAACTTTCCCCCGGACACTCACCCTGGGCCAGTGAGTCAACCTGGCTTCCAGCCCAGGCTGCAGCCTCTACCGCACCCGTGCACGCCAGGCCGGGTAGCCGGAACGTAGGAGAGAACTGCATATCCCTGCTGGGGGTGCCTGCAGGTCAGCGAGGCTCTTTCCCTTTCCCAGAAGGGCTGCCTGAGCTTGGCTCAGCAACCCTTCTGCACCATAATGACTTGTGCAAAGTCCAAAGCCTTTCTGTAATTTCCTGGGTGATGTTCTAGAACTTCCAGTTGTATGAGCTGGCCCAGCAAATGAATGGAACCCCTGATTTATAGCCAGTCAGTCAAATGCACAGGTGACAGTCTGGGCTTGTGATTGGCATCTGCAGGGAGAGGGTAGGACGGTCTTGTGGGACTGAGTGAGCCCTTAATCTGTGAGATCTGATGCTATCTCCAGGTGGACAGTGTTATTATTGAGTTAATTACTTGGTGGTGTTGAAAAAAAACATTGGAATTGGTGTCAGAATTGGACGGTTTCAGCCAATTGGGAAACTCCGTTTTTTCCTCAATTGACTAAAAAAGACTACTCAAAGGTTAGTCTTTTCAACAATAGAGCTTAGAACAACGGAACAAACATACCCAAAAAAATGAATCGCAACCTATACTTCACACCTCATAAAAAAGTTAACTCGAAATTTGTTTAAAATGGATCATATGAGTCACTTTACATATAGATGGCACATAAAACATCAAACTGTAAAACTTCTAAAAGAAAGCATGGGAGAAAATCTTCATGACCTTGATTAAGTAAAGAGTTTTTCAACATAATGCCAAAAGCTTGATTCCTTAAAGAAAAAACGATAAATCAGATCTTCTCAAAATTCAAAACTTTCGTTCTGCAAATGACACCATTAAGAGAATAGAAATACAAGCCACAGGGGCACCTGGGTGGTTCAGTGGGTTAAGCTTCTGCCTTCAGCTCGGGTCATGGTCCCGGGGTCCTGGGATCGAGCCCCGCATTGGGCTCTCTGCTCAGTGGAGAGCCTGCTTCTCCCTCTCACTCTGCCTGCCTCTCGGCCTACTTGTGATCTCTCTGTGTCAAATAAATAAATAAAATCTTTTAAAAAAAAAAGGTAATACAAGCCACAGATGGGGAGAGAATATTTGAACGTCACATTTTTTTAATTAACATACAGTGTACTATTTGCCCCAGGAATACAAGTCTGTGAATCATCAGGCTTACACATTTCATAACCCTCACCACAGTACATATCCTCACCAATGTCCATCCCCAGCCACCCTATCCCTCCTGCCCACCCTCCAGCAACCCTCAGTTTGTTTCGTGAGATTAAGAGTCGCTTATGTTTGGTCTCCCTCCCGATCCCGTCTTGTTTCATTCCTTCCCTCCCCACCCCCCACAACACCTCACCCTGCTTCCCAAAGTCCTCATAACAGAGATCATATGACAGTGGTCCCTCTCTGATGCACGTCACGTTTTTGACAAAGGACTCGTATCCACACTACAGGAAAAACCCTCAAAATATAATAAGAAGAAAGTAAACTCCTAGTAAGAAAACGGACAAAAAATTAGAATAGGGAGTTCTCCAGAGAAGACACAGAGATGGCAAAGAGCACATGGAGAAAGGTTCAACACCACTAGTCGTTAGGGAAATGTTACCTTAAAACCACAATGTGGTACCACTTGGAACCTAGTAGAATGGCTAAAAATTTTTTTAAAACTTTGACAAAACCAAGTGCTAGAAGCTCCTAGAACAACAGAAGCTCTCCCACCCTGCCAGTGAGATGACTGATGGAACGGCCACTTTGGAAAACAGTGGGGCAGCTCCAGATAGAGTTAAACATGCATCTACTCTACGGCCCTTTAGTCCCACTTTTCTCTGCTTAAGAGAAGCAGAAACTCACGTTCACACAACAACCTGCCATTGAGTGTTTATTCAAGCTTTATTCAAGACCACCAAGAGCTGGAGCAACCCACGTGTTCTTTAACCAGCAAATGGGTAAACCCACCGGGGTCCCTCCCCAGAGTGGAGTACGCCTCAGTGGGGAGCGGGAACAAAGTACGGATTGACGCACAGCGTGGATGGGTCTTAAATGCATCTCGCAAAGTGACGGAAGTCAGATCTAGATGGCTCTTATTGTGCGATTCCACTTGTAAGACTTTCTGGAAAAGGCACAACTATAGGGATAACAAGACTAGAGATGGGGAGAGGGGCCCACTGTAAAGGAGCAGGACACGGGGATTTTGGGAGTCATGGAATTGTTCTGTATCATGTCTGTGGTGGTGGAGACATGACTCTGCATTTGTCAAGACCTGTTACCTTGCATACCACCAAGATTGCATGTCACTGTATGCAAATTTTTTTTAAAAATAACCAGAATGTTGGGGGGAACCCATCATGGAATAGAAACTAAGAGATCAACCAAACTAACATTATGCGTGATTCATATTACCCACACTGAAGGGGGTGAGAAAGAAAAGAACCAAGAAACTTTGGAAAACAGTTTTGACCACACACTCTAAGACCGAAGACAAAAGCAACTGTCCTCAGGTTCTGTACTCTAGTTAATAAATTGGCTTCTCACAGGGGTATGGGCTAGCTGTTCTGAAACTATGTCATGTCTGTGCATACTAGGGTTTAGCAAACAACTAAATATAATTGATTCTCCTTATTCACAGTAGTTATGGTCTATTAATCTCTGCAAACACTGAATTAGCAAATACCGAAGCACGGTTCCTAGGGGAACTACAGGGTGAGGTTCCTGTGAGCCCCTGTCACAATGCTTTCATCAATCAATCAATCAGTCCAGAACCTTGTTTTAGGTGTGTTTCTGCGTAAAGATGCCTAATTTAATACACATTGTTGACTCATTAGCATTGAACTCACAGCCAACAGCCCTATAACTCGCGCCTGAACGAGGCTTATCTAAACACATATTTCCTCCATAAGACACATCCCAGCCTTCTTGAGGTTGGAAACACCAGACACTACTTTAGCACAACGCTTGGGGGCCATTTTAAACAGTGAAATCACCACCAAAAAGCACAAAGGTGTAGAAAATGTGGCACTAAATGGACCATGAAATGAGCAATTATTTACAGTCCGAGAGCGGAGAGAAGGCAGAGGGCTCCTCCTTTGACCTCATCCAGGGCCACGTGCCTTGGGCAACTGAAACTCTTCACAGTTCTGCACATTTCTGTGAACCCGACCACCCAAGTGCCCTGAGTGTTGATTTTAGTATTATAAGCAAATTTTAATGAATAGACACATTTGCAAATACAGAATCCACAGATAACAAGGATCAACTCTATTGTAGATAACAGGGAACAGATAAATAAGGTGGCAACCCAAGTGTTCCCTGAGGTCACTTCTGTTTCCTGAGTGCCCTAGACTTTCTGGAGGGGGCTGGAAGGGCCTTGGAGCCCAAGCATTGACCCCTTCTTTTACAGGGGAGCAAAGTGAGGCCTGGGGATGGTAAGGAACTCATCTGGGTTACCATTAGCTCTAGCCTGTCTCTGTTTCCCGCAGTGATCTGCTCACATTTCCTGGACCTGAGCCCTTAAGAGTTTTTCAGGAGTGGGGGGTGGAGGGGATTGGCTGCTTGAAACCTAGGCCTCAGTTTACCCAGTTTACCTCTCCTACTCCACCAATCTGCCAGCAAGACCCTCTAACCACTCTGCCTCCGGGTTCATTCTCAGACCTTTTCTCACCATGGGCAAGCACCCCCGAGGCATCTTCTGACAAGATTCTCGTGACTCTTCAGTGCTATCTTATCTGCTGATCTGTAGTTCCCGTCCAGAGCTCTTCTGAACTCCAGCCTCCAATTTCCAGCTTTCTTCTCCACATCCCTACCTGGAGACCTAACAGGCTTCGCAAACCTAACATTTCCAAAATGGAACTTTTATCTTTAGCCTGACTTTTATCTGCATTCTTTCCCATCTGAGTCAAGGGTAGTTCCAATGGCTCAGGCTCAAACCTTGGCCACCATCCCTCAATCCTTTGACTCATATTCTACCTCCAATCCAGCAACCAATTGTGTTGGCTCTGGTCAGTCTGCAAAACAGCAGGGGAATCGTCCTTATGCAAAATCGTGCCATATCACTGGTCTTCTCCAGCCCTCCAATGGCCTCTCATTCAGAGTAAAATCCAAGAGCCATAGATGATGCCCAAGGCCTCTCTGAGCTCTGATCTCTCCTCCCACCCTCCCCTTGGTCCCCCAGCTCCCAGGATTCCTCGCTGTTCCTGACCACCCAGGTGTGTTCCCCCAGACCCTGTGCTTCTATCCTTCCCTTTGGGAAACTTTTCCCGGAGAACAGGTTTTTGAGTCTTGAACACCTCCCCACCCTAGATCCGGGACAGATGGAAGATCTGGGTGGGAAATCTTTACCTGCCGGCAGGGGGAGTCCTGGAGTCCAGTTAGTTTCCTGGTCTGCAGTCGCTCCTGGGCCGCCACCTGCTAGCCATCCTCCTCTGTTCGTTCTTTTTCCACTTCAAGGTTGCATTTCCATCTCCTCTCCCCACTTTTTGGAAAGTGTCCCTAATCACCAGAGAATCTAATTACCACTCCTTCTAAGAGAGCTCTCAGTCTCTGTTATGCAAATGTGGCTATAATTGTGTCAGGCAGGTTTTGCTGCCGGTTCATCTTTCCTCCCCCCAAGTCTCCCCTCACCCTCACTTCATACTGAAGTTTGCAGTTCCCGTTGGCCCTCCAACCCCTTCCCCGAGAAGGCCCCTGAGGTCCCCGGCTCCCTGGACCATGGAAATCACCTTGATTACCCACTCCAGATCCCACAAGCCACAATAGGCCCGCCTCGGGGCAAACAGAAGGGAAAATAAACAGCATTTAGTGGAATTTATTTTATTTCTTTGGAGATGCAAATCAGAAGGTTCCAGATGAGCTCTGGGAGTGTCAGTGCAAGGCGGGAGGAAGTTGGCTCTGGGAACTGGAGCAGAGACTGGGAGAACAGGCCCCTTTGCAGCCAGAGGGCTGCAGTGAGGTGATGCGGGGGCTCTGAGGTGATGCGGGGTGCGGGTGGGGGAGGGAGGGAGGGAGAAGCAGCGCCTCGTCCCAAACCCCAAACCATTGCATTTGTTATCTTGTCTCTGAGCAGGGGCTGTTGGGAACTTCCTGTCCCTGACCTTGGCTTTGGCGGCTATGCTTCCCGGGTTCCTGGGAGGGGGCTAGGACTCTTTCCTCAGATGCCATCTCCTGGTGGGGCTCAGTGTCTTCCCCAAAGTGGGCAAGAGCAGGAGGCAGGGAGACCTGTCTGAGCTTCCATTTTTTTCATTCATTCACTCACTCAAGCAAATTGAGCGCCTGCTGTATGCCAGGCGATGTTCTAGGTACAGCGAATGTAGCAGGGAACAAATGAGACATGAGCTTTTTCTTTCTTTTTTTTTTTTTTTAAGATTTTATTTATTTATTTATTTGACAGAGATCACAAGTAGGCAGAGAGGCAGGCAGAGAGAGAGGGGGAAGCAGGCTCCCTGCTGAGCAGAGAGCCCAATGCGGGGCTCGATCCCAGGACCTTGGGATCATGACCTGAGCTGAAGGTGGAGGCTTTAACCCACTGAGCCACCCAGGTGCCCCGAAAAATGAGCTTCGGATCTAATGAGGACATAGATGGCTCACAAACACACGGATAGATCAGATGAGGTGGCAAGGAACATCCGGAAGAAAACCCAGGATGAAGGGGTTAGAGAGTGGTGGGAACAATGCAGTTTGGAAAAGGGAGGTGAGGAAGGGAAATTTGAGCACAGCTCTACAAAAAGGGAGCTGGTGGCCCAGGCCTGACTCCCCCCAGCCCCTGGGCTCTTCCACTTGTCCCAACCCAGGGCTGAAAGGGTTCAGACCCAGGGCTGAAAGGGTTGAGACTGTGGTCTCTGGATCTACCTCTCCAAGGCCCAGCAACGCACCCACAAAGTGGGATCTGGAGGGCTGGTACGGATGACGTGAGACGACCATGCACGAGCGCGTGCAGGTTACACGTGCAGGCAGTAGGCTCAGCTGAAAGACATCTTCCCAGGGCAGTCCTTCCAGCCACTATGTTGCTACCAGTAGGACAGGAGCTTGACTCCCTGCTCATGGAGGTAGCTTTTATGTAGTTGAAAAGGAGGCTTGCCCCCGGGGGGCTGAGAGGCAGTGTGAGCAAAGATGGAGGAGCCGGAAGGCCTCTGGGTGTTAGGAACCCGGGTCTTAGATCCAGCAATCTCACCCTTTCCCTCCCAGTCCCCACTATCCCCCCTGAAGAAAGCATGCATCATGGGGGTCACCTTGAAAGCACATTGGTGCATCTGTAAAACTCATTTGCAAATGCGGGTCCCTTATCGGTAGTAAGAGGTAATTTGTCTTCTACACCTCCGACTGCCTGGGTTATGAGCTCCTTGATGATGGGGACCAGATTTTTATTATCACTTCTAATTCCTGGCATTTGGCACGTAGTGGGCGATCAGGAAATGCTTAATGAATGGCTCACCATTTTTTACTCTCCCTTCTTCCATGCTGCTGTGGCATCGTCCAAAGGCAGGAGACTCTCTGAAACCAGAAATCTTAACTTAGGTCTACAACAGGCATGACTCAGCAAAGGATTAAGGGATTTGGGGGACATAATCCTCCATACGTGACTCCAGGGCAACAGTAGGGTGTTGGAACGAATGCGTCCGGTTTCCAAGAAGAGAGTGCATAGTCCAGGGCTTCTCTAAGAGGGAACAAACTCATCTCAACCTCATGTCTCATCTGGACCCCAATATTAGAAACTAATTGCTCTGATTAGAGAAGACTGCATCAACGATGGCTCTCCTTTCACAGGGTTATGCGTGTGTGTGTGTTTTCTTTTAAGTTGTGGTTATGAAAGTAGTTCTGCAAGTCAAGTATTAGCTGAAGCTAAGAGTTTGCGTTCAGCTGGTTGCCGTGGTAACCCCTCAGCTTCCTTGGCTTCACTCTCTCCCCCTCTGTTACAGAGAGACTCCCTTTCTAACCAGGAGGGCCAAGATTAGGGACAGAAAGCAGCCATTGTCCCCACCAGCCTCAACTGCTCCCAGACATCAAGGCTGAAGAGGTGTTGCTCTAGACCCGTGCACCTGTCCGCCCACAGCCAGGCTCAGGCTGGTACATGAACGGATGGGCTCCTTGCTCCAAGGTCACCCCTACCCCCATTCCGGTTCAGCCCCCGCCCCACCCTGAGAGCCAGGCTGGTGCTGTAGGCACAGCTGTGCCCAGGGACTTAATTACACACTTGGGATTCGGTTCTCTCCAAGACCAGGTATTAGTTTTTAAAATAGAAGGGCGGCAAGGGATTAGAAGGAAGACAGGAGCTGGGGAGAGGCAAAGATATCTAGGAGGAATGACAGACAGACAGAGCTGGAAAAAGAGCACAGTCACCTTTTAATCTTTTGCTATTTTGAGCAAACAACAGTACCCAGAGGTCACAGGTGGAGTAAGGGAAGCCAAGGTCAGGCTCAGAACCAACGTAGCCTTAGCCCAGACACTTGCCAGCATGCAGGTTACCGCTTGATGGAAGAAAGCAGAAGAACCCACACACCCCTCTCCCCTGCACTGTATAGATAAAGGGCCCCACCCTTTCTCTGAATATTTTCCAGTATAGTTACCTTCTTAGAGCAAGGGGACAGATGCAAAGAATCATAGACTTGAGGTTCTGTTTAGACGAGATGACTGTGTTCCAGACACTGCTCTCATGCTATCACAGGTATTAATTAACTCATTTCATCCCTCCAGAAAGCCTCTGATGTCGATGTGATTAAAAGCCCCCATTTCACAGAAAGGGATGGAAAAGCACAAAGTGGGTAAGGAAATTGTCCAAGGTCATACCCCAAGCATGTAGCCGAGCCAAGATTCAGGCTCCAGGGTTTACGTCTGCAACCTCTATGCTAACGTGGCTCAAGAGAACTTAACTTCTTGTCCAACCATCTCACTTTACGCAGCGTCGGAAGTGACTCGCCCAAGGTCATCCAGCTTGTGAACGGCAGGTGCTCGGGCACGTGCCCAGATAATGAAGCCACACCTGATCCCTCCCCTCTGAGGAAGGTCGACAGGGACAAACTTCTTCAATCTTCCGATCCCAGTTGTCTCCCCTTCTAAAGGCTCATGGTCCTTGCTGCCTTGGAGGCGCCCCTCCCCAGATGCCCCCGCCAGCCCTGCGGAAGCGGCACCTCCTGGGTGGAAGGGAAGAGGCTCTGCCCAGCCGTCCTGCACAGAGTGACAGCACCGCCTACTGCCCTGTCATCTCTGCCTCGCTCGTCCCTGTCAGCCGCCTCCCAGCTCCCAGCTGTCTGTCAGCAGCTGCTCAGGGATATAAATAACCAGCCGTTGGCAGAGGCCCCCTGGCAGAGAAGGGCGGGGGCGGGGGTGGGGGGAGGAGACAGAGCAGGGTGGCCACAGGCAGGGAAGAAACTCAGGGGTGTCCTTCAGGCTCGGGACTCGGGGCTCAGATACTCTGAGCTGCTGTTCAGAGGTGCTCGCTGAGGCCCCAGAGAGGAAGGGGAATTTGGGTTTTGCAGGAAGCCACAGAGCAGAGGACCGGAGCAGGCCGGCTCCGGCTCCGTCGTGTGCCTGAGGCTTTCTGTCTGTTGGATGCCTGGTGCTACCAAATCACCCCATTCTTCTCTCCATCACCCTATTCTTGAGGCAGTACACAGGGGGCCCCTCTCCACCACCCCCCAACGACTGACGGGTATAAAGAGGCTAATTCTATAGAGAGAAGGGAGGTCCCCTGAGGCCTGACTAAAGCACAGACTACAGTCGAAATAAGGAGAAAGAAGAGATTTTGGCAAAACTGGGAGGACCAGAGAGTGATTTAAGAATCTGCAAACCTTTATCAGGCGCCGACCACATGTTGGGCGCTTCCCCCACCCATCACCCCATTTCCCCGTCTCCGGGATCCCAGGGGTGGGTGTTATCTCTAGGTCGCAGCTGAAGACATGGAGGAGTGATAAGGAGAAGCCAGTGCGGGCAGGCCCGGAAGGAACTTTCCAGAGCATCAGGTTCCGTCCCCATGTGCTGCTGAGGAAACACGAAGAAGAGGGTGCTGAGGCCCAGAGACACACAGCAGGGAGTGGCCGAGCGGGCTGGAAGTGGCCAGGCAGCCCAGCTGTGTGGGTGACAGCCGCCGCTGACAGGGCGGACAGGGCGGACACCCGAGCAGAGTCAGGTGAATGGGCCTGCTTAGCTACTGCTGGGGGAGGGGCCTCCCTTGTGGAAACACCTAAGGGAACTATTCTCTGGGGGCCTTTCTAATACCTCTTGGTCTCTCTAGAGCGAAGGATCTCGAGCTTCTGGAAGCAGGCCAGAACCACCTGGAGAGGTCTTAAAAATAGAGCTCTGAGAGCCCCTCCCTGGACTTTCTGAGTCCGTGGGTGTTTTGTTTCTATTTTTTATTTTCTGTATAGGATGCGTGGACATCTTTAAAACCTTCTGGGGGACGCCCGGGTGGCTCAGTTGGTTAAGCATCCAACTCTCGATTTTGGTTCAGGTCATGATCTCAGGGGCATGGGATGGAGCCCTGCATTCCCCCCACCCCGCCCCCATGTGCTCGGCACAGAGTCTGCCTGTCCCTCTCCCTTTGCTCCTCCCCCTGCTCACTTGCGTGCACACTCTCTCAAATGAATAAATAAAATCTTTAAAAACAAACAAACAAACAAAAAATCTTTCTAGCTGGGGAGAGAGGCTGCCCCTTCTAGGTTGAACCAATTCTTAGAGATGTCCCGGAGCTCAGGGAAGCATGTCTTTGAGATGCAAACTCACCCTGAGTACACGTCCTCTGCCCGACCCCATTCACTCCGGGAGGCAATATTCCTCTGCCTTCGCCATCCCAGGGCAGGGTGGCTGACAGTCAGGGATCACCCCTACCACTTAGAGCCCCCCAAAATGATTCGAACTAGCCCATCATTCCCTGTTTGCTATGCTCTGCTTTGCCTTTCCCTCAGAAACCCCGGTAAAGGCTGTGGGCCAGTCTCCCCCCCGTTGTTCCTGCTCCCCCCGTCTCCTGACAACACTGGTGTGGCCCCACGTGGCCCTGCACGGTGTGCTTCTGTTTCTGGAAACTGTGAGTATAACAAACTGTTCTCTCGAGCTTCTCCTGCGTCTCTTTGTGTGGCTGCCTCTGACCAACCATCACGTAAAAGAACACAGGATACCAGGTGTGGTGTTGGGGGAGGCCCAAGATTTTGAGTTCCTCACAAGTTCCCAGGTGATGCTTATGCTGCTGGTCCAGGAACCCCACATTGAGAACTATTGGTAAAGGTGGCTCCCAAGTAGCCAGAGAAGGAATAGACACATTTGCATAGGGCCAAGGGAGCCTCTGGAGAGGAGAAGGGCCAAGGCGTTGATATCCTAATTACTCAGATTCAGTAAGTCCTGACACACTGAGATGGGGACCTTGAATGGACACCAAGGAGAATTTAGACAAGACTGCACTGTGGTCCCCGCACTGCAGCATCAGCACCTTTGGCGGGGAGGGGGCTTGTTAGAAACGCACCTTGTCAGCCCCCCTCCCAGCCCCTCATCCCAAGCCTGCTCAGTCACAATCTCTAAAGGCATGTCCCCAGTCTGTGCTCCGACAGGCTCTGTGGGACATTGTAATACACAATACAGTTTAGGACACGCTGATCTAGACTGTCTGGACTTCCTACTAGAATATCTTGGTGGCAGCACAAGCTCTGCCAGATCCCCAGGGGGCAGAGATCCCCCTCGTTCCCCCCCTACCTTCCCCTCTCTTTAAACTCAGCACATAGTTTGGTGAACAAGACAAGTGCTACCCAGGTGGAGTTTATACTCAGATGGAGTTTTTAGAAAGTTTTCCAAATAAGGAATTAAGCCCTGGATGACAAGCCCGAAATGCCCGATATTTTCCCAATTAAACGACGAAGACTTGGGTACCTCATTTGCTTCAAAAATACTCCTGCTCTGAGGAGCTCCCAATTGTATGGGGGAACCCAGCTCCCGCCCCCGGAGAGCTCCAGTCTGGTAGAGGGGACACATCCCTTGCCCTCAAGAAATTCCCAGGATGATGGCTAAATCTGTGAGTCATGACACTGCTTCCTGCCGTTTACCGGTCCCTTTGCATGTGGTGGGAAAGGTGTCTCCAGAAGCCCACAGCTAAAGTGCCCCACAGTTCACAGTCCGGAGGAGAAGTCCACAGCCTCATATCAGATCTCAGAGAAGGTACTGCGTGGCCTGGCCAGGTGCCCCCCACCTTGGACCAATGGAGCAAGGTGAAGGGGGGGCTGGTTGGCTGGACCAGTCTGCACAGAGTAGGTTTGCCATAGGAAAGAGTGCTGGTATGGGGGTGGGGGGAGGGTGGCAAGTTGTGCTGGACACAAAGATACGGCCCCAGGCTGCCTCGGAGGCTGGACCCAGCCAGCCAGCCAGCCAGCCCAGAACATAGCTGCGGGCACGGAGGATGGAGGCCAGCGCAGATTTAATACCCCAGGGGCCACTTAGATGTGGGGGGGTCCTGGCAGTTGGGGTCAGGTGGAATTAAGCAGGGAACACATACAGGGGTGGTGAATCTTGACTGCCAGTTGGAAATCAGAGGGCCACAGGTCTTGGGAGCACAGAGGAGACCGAGGACTCCTTTCAGAGGTCCCAGGGACAAGGATGGGGAGGCATGGGGTGCATTTCAGGGGTACTCAGAGACCTAAGGCTCTATCATCCCCCAAAACCTGGCCTAGGGCCCTTTGCTCCTCTGCGAGGAGGTGGGGGGAAGGGAAACTGAGAAAAATGGAGAGACAGAGACAGAGAGAGGTTTTTAGCCTGTGAAAGGAGCAGAGTATGGGGTGGAGAGAGAACAGGGGCAGCCCTCACTGTTGTCATGGCAACACAGACAAATCCAGCTGTGCCCGTAAACACCACTGTGTGTGAGTCTTTTTCTAAGCCAAAGCCCCAGGACAGAAAGGAAAGGGGACAACAGAGACCAGGGTATGGGGATCACCCATAAAGAACTTGCACCCAGCATGGCTGGGCCCGGCAGAGGGGCCCAGGGACCCCCCCAACAGGGACGGGAATAGGGGGCCCCTCACAGAGGTCACCTCTCCCTGCGGAGCAGACAGAGGAAAACCCGGAATGCAAAGGGCCTTCATCTAATAGAAATGAACCTTAAGATTATGCACACGGTTTACACATTAAGGCCAGTGGGGCCCTGGAGGGCAGGGGACAGGGCTCCCATCAGGTTGGCCAGAAGGTGGCAAAGCTCTGCCCACACATACCCCACAAAGCCACAGGGGCTCATAGCCAGGACTGGATCCCTGCCGCATTCTCCTTGGGATGGGGTGGTGGGCTCCAGATGGATCCCAGGAAGACGGATCCCTCTGGTTGCTGGGGGAGGGTTGGCCTGGGAGAAGTCTCCAGCACCCCCAGGGAAGCCGGTTTGCTCCCCACCCTTGGCTCTTTCCCTTTTTATTCCCTAGCTCCCCTCTCCTCTGCTCAACTTCTTTTGCAGCTCTTTGCTTCTTCCCTGCCTGCCCTGCCTCTCTGCCCACCCACCCTGCTTTTCTCTCCTCTTCCTCTTTCCTTCTCTGCTTCAGTCTGCCTCTTGTTCCCCAGGTCCTCTCCCCACTCGACCCCCCCACCTGCCTTCTCTATTTAAATCGATACCAAAGCCAGAGGAGTAGGTGGAAAAATACCGCGCTGGGGACAGCAGGGAGGGAGGCTTTAGCAGGAGGTTTTTTGCTTCCTGCCACAGTAGAAGAAGAGCAGAGATCCCAGAGGCATTACCATGGGGATGCGGGTCACCCACGCACCCCGGGCACTCACAGCCTGCACCCCGACCCAGCACTGTCCCTCCCTGACAGCAGGAGACAAGGAGGGAGAGAGGGCCCCCACACTGCCATGCCACACTGCAGCTCATTGTGATTCTAGACCCATGGGGAGACAGGCACTTTCTGAAGTTTGGTTCATCTTGGGCCCAGCCCCACAGAAACCCTAGGTATCCGGCATTTGTTGAAGCCCCCGCATACAGAGTTGTGTACTGGTATACCAAGGAAGCGGGGGTGCGGGCTGGGTCCCTGCTCTGTGGAGCTCTCGAAGTTGCTGGAACACCTATGCCAGGTCTGTGTGCTGGATGGCCCAAGACCTGGGGCTGGGAGCGAGGACATGGGTTGGCCTGAACGTCGCTTGGGAAGACTTTCTCCAGAACCCAAACTCAAGTTCAGTAATAAAAAGGTCCTTTGATTTCCATTCTGCTAAACTAGAAATGCTCTTTAGTTATAAAGAGCTGTCAGTAATGGCCCATAAACGGATTCCCTGAGGCTTACAGACACTTATCTTTCGGGGGGCAACTACCCACCGAAAGATAAGTGGAGGAGCCCCCCACCTGGAAATAGCTACACGAGGCGCAGGCTAGCCAAAGCCTGTCCCATGACATCACCCTGGGCCCTGCAAGGGAACTGTTGGCCCCGGAGATGCCCCAAATGGACCCAGATCAATATCCAGAGTCACCGAAGCATCTCCTGGATCCGAGAGAGTGGCCTGTGGGTGGTAAGGAATGGGGCTGTCACCCCAAGAGCCTTTACTCCTGGTCCAGGGCCCCACACTGTGGGGAAATACGGATTCTGGGTCCAAGTGTCCCAGGATAGAGCTGCACATGTGAGTGTGTGAGTGTGTGTGTGTGTGTGTGTGTCAGTGATATTTCTGAAACACACACGCACACACCACGCAGAAAGAGAAGAGACAGGACCCGGCCAGCAAGCACAGGTGGCGGGTAAGCACTCAGAGTCAGTAAGGCCTGCGCAGTTCTCTGCTTCTCCTGGTACTCACCAGTTTACGCCCGCGGATCACAGCGGTTGTTGTGACATTCTAGGACGCTTTGACTTTTCAGAGCTTTCTCGTCTATTATCTCCCTTGATCCTCGCAGGAGTTTCACAAGGATCACGTTCCCAACTCCCAAGATGAAAAGCTCTGAACTCAGAGAGGGTAAGTGACTTGCCTAAGACCACACAGCTTATTAGATTCAATGTTTGATGTTTCCCGTGGGTCAGAAACGTCTTCCTTTTCAAAAAAAGACAGCGCATTGCTTTGTGGCTCCTTGGTCTCATATACATCAGCTCTAACATTGGTCTAATACAGCCCAGGAACTTGCCCCTGTAAGACTTTCCGGGCCTGGGCCAGGGTGGGATGTGTGGGCAGCTGCCTGACAAGATGAGGCGATAAGTAAGTAAAAGACCAAAATGCCTGAAAAAGAGGCATTTTTTTCACAAGACGTGTGACCTGCTCCTCAATGCCGGTTTATGTGCACACGCTCACATCACCTGGGCGTCCTCTCCCTGGGTGCCCCGATGTCCTCTTCTTGTCTCTGGGCATCCTTGTGGCCAGGCCTGCTCCCGGAGCAGAACCCCCAGTCTAGAAGGGGGAGCAGCCCTCCTTCCTGCTCTGCAAGCCCTGCTCCTGTGGGCGGGACACACACACACAGGGACTTGACACAAACAAATGCAGAGACCCCAGCCAGCTGAGGGAGCTTTGCACAGCCACGCCAGGGGGTGGATGGAGGAAGCAGAGAGCACCTCTGCTGCGTGTTAGGGTCGAGCAGCTGTGTCCTGGGTTCAGGAACTAATGCTCAGGCTAAGCCCTGGTCAGTATGTAAGTGCTCAGGCCCATCCACATACGTTCGGCCGTGAGCAGAGGGTGGGGGGTTGCTTAGACTCCACAGGCTCTGACCAAGGTCCTGAAGCTCCCTTTGGGTCTGGAGAAGGAGGTGAAGTGGCAAGAGGCCAGACGTTGTCCCCAGCGAAGGGGTAGACAGGAGGTGCTTCCGCCGTCGAGGGCTGGGCCAGAGAAGGTAGCCAGAAAGCCAGGCCTGTCCTGCCCAGCCACAGAGCCAAGCCAGCACCCTTCCTCCGTCCCGCGGGTCCTCCCTGACCGTAACGGGCCTTCTGAACAAGCTGGGAGGGAGAAGCCACCGCACAGAGGAGGAGACATAGAGGACACGGGCATCGGGTCCCCCTCAAATGACCGCCGGGCCTCCTTGACTAAAGAGGAGCTCTTCCTCCCCCTGACCTCATTGGAGATCTTCTGGAGGTTGATTTAAATCAAACTCTTAAAAAAAATCCCTACCTTGTATCCCCGGGTTTATGTTCCCTAGGCTCCAGTTTCCTGTTTGTAATTTGGACCGCACCGAAAAGATATAAACATCTCTCTGTTTGAAGAGCCCCCTGAGGACCCGACAGCGGCTCCCCGGCCGGCCGCGATCAGGGAAAGCACTGGAGGTTAGAGATGCCAGCCTGGGCCGTCCTGACTGCCCTGCAGCCTGGCCTGGGAGTGCCAGCCTCCCCGACA
The DNA here is from genome assembly GCF_002288905.1 of Enhydra lutris kenyoni. NCBI lineage: Eukaryota > Metazoa > Chordata > Mammalia > Carnivora > Mustelidae > Enhydra > Enhydra lutris. Next base: position 7,702,600 of record NW_019154109.1, on the reverse strand, counting down.
GGGTACCACAGGGCTCAGCTCGGGGTGCCACCCGGCTCTGCTCGGCTCGGGGAGCGCGCGGGAAACGCGGAGGAGGGCTCTTCTGCTCCCTGCACCGCGGCTGTGTTTGCAGTTTACAGCCGGGCACCTAATTTATAAGCTGTTTTTACTGCTTTTGTCAAACAGCCACAAACCAAAAAAATAAAGTAGCCAAAGGAACAATGGCTCCCCCTCTGCCTGGGCCCTCCCAGCCTGTCTGCTGTGTCAGGGCCTCTGTCTCAGGGACTGAGGAGCCAACGCCCTCTGTGACAGACACTCCACAGTGACTCCCTCTGGCCCATCAGAGCAGGAGACACACGGGAGGAGGTTGGTGGGGAAACCAAAGGTGGCACGCCGCCATATTGGAACACCTCAGAGGAGAGCCCCCAGGCCCCTCCAGAGAGAACCGAGGCCCTGTCCCCGCCTCTCTGCCTCTTGGCTGAGCGTACCTGGAACCTACTCTCCAGCCCTTTATGTGGCTCCCCCTCCAGCTTCTCCGTGCTGCCGAGAGGGCGAGGACCAAGGACGACATTTGGCAGAAAGAAGGCCGTGATGATGTCCTCACCCCCAGTGCTCCATGCTACCCCCCAGGGGACAGCTCAGCCATCACTCTGCAAGCCCACAGCCCTCGGGGTCCATAATGGATGGCCTCCAGACTCGCACTTGAGGGGATGGTGCTGGTCCTTCGTGGGGAATAGTGTCTTCTATAAAATGATACTTGGGACAGCGTTGGGGCCCCCTTCTTGTCATTCCTGGGCAAGGCTCATGGCAGGCAGGCGGTGGAGACATATGTGAGGGATGAAGGATGAATCAGGGAGGGAAAGGGGGCACGAGCCCATGAAGGAGCGGGCTGGGTGATAAGGTAAGGGACCCCCGGGGAGGGGGAGGAGTTGGTAATCTCTATGGACCCTCCCGCTGGACTGGGGGGAGGGGTGGGGGAGCCGCTATTTCCGTAGCCGCTCCCCTCCAGGGGGCCTCAAACACATCAAAATGTTTGGTTAGATGTTGAGGGCCTCCAATGGCCTCTTCTGCAGTGAGAACTGTCAAGGCAAGCCTCTCATTAATCACGCACAGGAGCGCAGAGAAGAGGGATTGCTTCTCCCAGTGCATCCGGGAGCCTGTCACAGAGCAGAGTTTCCTGGCTGGAGGAGTAGAGGCAGCTGTGGAGAGCGGGGTAGGTCACGGTAACAGCGTTGCCGAATCCTGTTTGCTCTATTTCAGCGCAGATAACCACTGTAGGCACAGCTCAAGTCAAAGCCACCCTCTGTCCACAGCCACCCAAACCGCAAGCTCACCTAGACCCATTTAGCGGAAGTCCCTGTGCTAGAACTGCCAGCCTAAGCGACACCCCTGTCCATGTCCTTTAACCCACACAGAGACAGACCACAGAAGCCCTGCTCCTCGTCTCTCCTGCCCAGGCCAGGCCGCCCTCCACGGGTGCAACCCCACACACCCTCCACTTGTAACCAGCACCCTTTTCCCACTTACCCCCGCACTCAGCTAGTCTGTCATTCCACAACCAGCAGGGGCCTCCTAGATGCAGGGAGCATGGGAGCCTGGACTGCGTTCTTGACTCTGCCCTTGAGTTGCTCACAGTCAGGCAGGAAATTCTGGCCTGAAAGTCAAGAGTGATGGCAAAGGCCAACCAGCCCAACCACCTCACGGGAAAGAAGCTGGGAAAGGTCGCAGAGCAAGCCCGTCGCAGAGCGAGCGCTAGATGTTCATGCTTTCTCCAGAATTACAAGGTAATCCGTACGGATCTGGCGGTCAGACAGACCAGGGCTCGAGTTCTGGTTCTGCCATTTCCTGGCCGTGTGACCTTTGAAAAGTTACCTAATGAGTCCGAATCTTAGTTCATCGGTGTTTCAAACTAGGGGACCAATGCGTTGTTTACAGGGTTCTCATAAAGGTCAGAGTAAGATGAGGTAAAGCGCAGGCCCACAGAATGAATTCAGTAGACGGTCGCGCGTGCACACGCTTGTGTGTATGTGTGTGTGTGTGTGTGTGTGTGTCTGTGTGTTGGGGGGGTGAGTCCAGAAGAAGGAAGAGCAGTAATGGCGGCTTAACGTGACTGTGGCCAGGACTGCACTTGTGCTCTCTCCCATCCACCCTCTGAATAAGCACGTTGGCTTTTGAGTACAGTTGAAGAAAATGAGTCACTTGCCCCAGGTTGCCTGGAGAGCGGGTCCTGATCCTTCTGCCTTGTCCACCGTTCCTCTGACTCTCAGCCATACACATTTATTGAACCCCTGAGGTTTACAAAATTACACTGAGGCTCTAGAGAGAAGAAGGTGAAATCCTTGCCATCTTGGAACGTAGAGTTTGGGCAGAGAGGACATAAATATAAAAAGGTAACTGACAGTTAAATCAATGCCAAATAATCCCATGTGAGTTCCAGACCAGGAGGGGGTCACAGCAGGTTGGAATAATCAGGGAAGGCTTCACGGAGGAGGCAGGGAGTCCAGCTGGGCCTTGAAGGATGGGAAGGTTCAAGAAAAAGGAAAGGTAAGGAGAGACATTCCAGAAGGCAGAAATGGAATGCGCAAAGCCCCAGAGGTAGGACGGTCTAGGTATGGAGAGGGCACGTTCCACCATTTTGTGTCATCTTTGCATTCACTCATTCATCTCTTTACTCAGCTATTCACTTAACACATCTTTCTTGAGCACCTGCTATTTGCCAGGCATTGGGCTTAACCTTGGGCATTGGGACAGACAGATGGGCAAGGTGTGGACACTGCTGTTACGCTCCATCGAGTTAGCAAGACTGACTAGACAAGGTAAACATGATAAGATGTTAGAAGGGCCAGCGGAGGGGCCCTTCAACCGTTCTTGTGGGGCCAGGCAAAGTTTTCTCTAGGAAGCAGTGCCTAAGCTGCAACACGAGGGACGCAAATATGGAATGATTTAAAAACATTCATATTCACTATCATCACGATCAGCATTGTCAAAATAACTTACATTTATTCAACCCTCACTAAGTACCAGGGACTAGACTGGGTACTTGACATGCATTCTCTTCTAATACTTAGGACATTCCTATAGGAGAGGTGCTGTTCATTACCCCTATTTAGAGATGAAGAGATGGAGTCTGAGAGTTACAAGGCTCATCTGAGTCACATGGCCAGGAAGTGGCAGTGCTGAGATTCACACGAGGTCAAATGGGTCTTAACCTTTGCAACCTCAATCATTCACCAAACTGGAAGTCAGGAAGAAGTAGGCTTAAATCCCCGGCTATGTGCATGTGTACACGTGTGCATGGTTTGGAGGAGGGTGGTGGGAGGGTGTTTGTTTAACCAACTGATGGCTGCTGTCCAGTCTGTCCACAGTGCTCCCCAGCATCACTCCACCTGCTCCCCACCCTCTGACGCTCAGCCTTCCTGCCCTGGAAGGGGCTGATCCTTCAGAGCATAAACCTGGTTTTCCAAAAAGCCGGAGCACCAAAAAGCAAAGGAGCCCCCAGAAGAGCCAGAAGCATCTCATCCTTCTCATTTTTCCGTACCCCATCAGCCCCTTTTGAAGATCTGGCCCCAGGGGAGATAGGGGCCGGGGGCACAGAGCAGGGCTGGCTCTGAGTTACTGCCAAGGCAACTCAGATGAAGTCCTATATCTCTTGTCACCCAGACTCCCCCAGTTAACAAACCAGGGCTGTCAACCAGAAATAAATGTACGGGACTCATTCTCCAAGAGCGGCTGCGTGAGGTGCCACAGTGCGCCTTAAGATCAGCTCTGTCCAAGCGGGCCTAGTCTGTTTCTAAGGAGATAGGAAAGGGGGTGAGATCCACTCCCAGCTGATTGTCTACCATCCTGGGAGCCCCAGAAGATCAGGATGCAAAAGGTGGGGGGATCAAGTGTAAACAGAGCAGGAGATAGTCCTCTTTCCCTTCCAGAGACTAGGAGGGGAGAGAGAGAAATGAGGGAGGTTAAATGAATCAAGCCTTAGAATGTTCTTTCAAACCCCTCCCCGGATGCCCCTGAGGGCAGGCACCACTAGGTACCCCACGACAACTGCAGGACGGGGCCTTAGATCACCAGAAGCCCACCACGGGTTCGGAGACTTGGCCCCCAAATAAAGCAGCAGCACAACCAAGTCCTATGGTAATTGAATTCAGGATCCTCCTTAAACTTGAAGGTGAAGCTGATTAGGCTTAGGATAATCAAATAAACAAAATAAGTTTATAGGCCTACTTCACAGGGTAGATAATCCACTTAGAATACAATACCCCAAGAGGAGGCATAGGCTCCTAGAGCTCCCAGATGAGATTATAATGATTCTGGGGAAATGGATTCATTGTGGCTTAGAAGAACTAAAGTATTTTAGCATATTCCTAATATTGGAGAATGTAGAGAGAATCTAGTCCTTCTAAACCTATTCTGAGCATCACACCTGAGATCAAAGGGAGACCAGAGGCTGATAAATGGCGGTACAAAAGCTGAAGGTTCTTTTTTTTGTAAAACAAAAACAGAAACCAGGAGATGGACATTGGGACAAGCCACGGACCTTTTGCCGATTACACAAGCTTCATGTGCACTCGTACACGCGCCCATGCGTGTGGCTGTGTGCCATCCTATCACATGTGTGGATTCGTGTAACCACCACCATAATCAAGATACAGAACAAAGATCCCTCGTGCTATCCCTTTATAGTAACGCCATGCCCCGCTTCTCCTTTTCCACCTCCCCTCCTCCCCAGACTCTGGCAATCACGAATCTGTCTCCATCTGTATGATTTTGTCACTTGGAGAATGTCACATAAATGGAATCATGCAGTATGTGACCTTTTGAAATTGCCTTTTTTTCCCCCGCCCCACATAATGCCCTGGGGATCCATCAAGATTGTTCCATGTATCAGTCGTTCCTTATTTTTTTGCATCTGGCTCGTACTCTGTGGCATGGACGTACCACAGTTTGTCTAACCATTCATCTACTGAAGGACATTTGGGCTGTCTCCAATTTGGGGCTATTACAAATAAAACTACTGTGAGTATTTATGTACAAGATTTTATGTGGACGTAAGTTTTCATTTTACTGGGATACATGCCTGGGAAGGAGAGTGCAGGATCACATAGTATTTGCTTCATGTTTAAGATAAAGCAGCTAGGGGGGTGGGAGGAGAATGGACAGATAGACATGTGTGGGAACAGCAGGCTGGGAAAGGAACGTACGCCTTGTGCCCTGGAAAGACTGAGACCACTGGGGACATGCTGGGGATATGTCCAAAGGCAACTGGAAAGAAGAGCTATCTGAGCTCCAAAGCTATTCAAAGCAGAAGTCAGAAACAAATTATGAACAGCAGAGTGATACCAGCCTCCCATAAACCCCTAACCATGCTAGAAAGATGGGCTGAGCAGAATGATTTTCAAGCTGTGGTCATGTGCTGGTAAATCAGAAAGGCTTAAAGCACAATCAGAGAGGCTTAATTATTCACCGAGGAGCTGTGTGGTCCAGCCCTAGCCTCCTCCGACCAGAGGGGCTGCCAGGGGAGGGCCCCAAACCCTTCACTCTCTCCCTCCACAGACATTAGCTGAGGCCCTTCTATGTGCCTAGCACTGTGCTGGGCTTCTGTCTGCACCCAAAGAAGCTGGCATCTGGACAATCAGCAACCATTTCGAGGTAACACATGAGTTCTGCAGAATAAGAGGATGTTGAGGGCTGTCCCAGGGCACCTTAAGAGCATAAGCATCTCTTTGGGGTGCCTGGGTGGCTCAGTCTGTTGGGCGTCTGACTCTTGATTTCAGCATAGGTCATGATCTCAGGGTCATGGGATCGAGCCCCGCACTGGGCTCTGCACTGTGTGTGGACCCTACCTAGGATTCTCTCTCTCCCTCTCTTTCTGCCTACCCCCAGTGTGCTCTCTCTCATGCGCGCGTGCTCTCTCTCTAAAAACAAATTTTTTTAATTAAAAAAAATCAAGCATCTTTCTCTTAAAAAATATATATATATATATATATATGCATCTCTACTAGCTGGAGCTTCTTAAAAATAGTGGACTCCAGGACCTGTGGATGAGAGAACTTAGGAACAATGGCTAACACTCCCTGAACACCTTGTCAGGCACCAGGCCCATGCCAAGCACTTGATAATAACTTAATACTGTAAGAGTCATGCAACAGGTACTTCCTGAATTTCCTACTATGTGCCAGAATGACCAAAGAAGACACTGATTTCACAGGATGGGGAGAGTGACAAGAGACGAAAGCCTCCTAGAATAGTCCCAGTCTAGCATAGTCCATGCTTTTCTGATCTCCTATGCTGGATATTTGAGTAATGATTCAGGGATTCTCAAACGTGGAGGGGTGGGGAGGTTTAACCTCTAGTTTGGAGCTTAAATAGAGATTGAAAAGCATATCTGAAATGATACTATAATTCTACATTTGGAAAATAAACGTTCTTTCACTTTTATAGTAAAAACTAGAGTAATTCAGGCTTGATAAGATGGTTTTAGCTTGGGGCAAATAATGCATTATGTGTTAATAAAAATAATTTTTAAAAAAGTTGGTCTTAGCTAGTGCAGATCCACAGAAAAGGAAAATTCCCGAAAAGGGCGAAGTTCTGGGGCAAGACACAGCAGAAACTTTGAAGGGGTGTGTGCCCTTTATATGCCCCTCACAAAGAGAGTTTGAGTGAAGAAAAAACCACCCCACAACGTTGTTCTAGGAGGTTCTCATATTCGTGCTGGCCCTATCCGCATGGTAGACACTCTCTCTCAACCAGGGGCCTTGGGTGCCTCCTGCACCATCGTTCTTTGATTAACACTGTCCCTTTCCTCCAAGAAGCCTTTTGTAGATGTCAGGTTGTTTCCCTTTTCTCAAGTCGTCCAAGGAAGAAAGCATCTCTCATTCTAGAATCTGGGGCCAGCCCTGCCAGAAAAATCTACTCTGTTGGTGAATTTGTCTGTGAGTCTGTCTGGGTGGTAAAGGTCCTGTGCATCAAGCATTCCCTTTGGGAAATCTGGCCGCTGGAAGGCAGGGAGTGGAAGATGATAGGGTCTCCAACCTGAAGCCCTCCCTCAACAGCATCTGGCAGCCCCTAGAATGTTCCAAACCTCAATCCATGGGAAAGGAGCAAGATCAGCTTCTTCTCTTTGTCCTTAAGGAAAAAAAAAAAAAAAAGATACATTCCAGATAATTTCACCGTGATGAAGAACCGCTGAAGTAGCAAAGGAAATAAATTAGCGCCGTCTCAGCTAAAATCACACACAATTAAAACCTGGATCTGAATGTACTTTCCTGTGCGGAGGGAGCATCTTGACAAAGACACGCATTAGTCATCCACTCAAGCCACCCAAGTCCACGTGTGGGGAGACCATCCCCGGGACTGCAGGGGAGGGCAAGGAAGGAGAGGGGCTGGGTGTCTGACCCCGTCCTCAGCTTTCCGTCCTCCCACGTGGAAGCTGAACATTCTGCCTCTCTGGGACCCAGGCATCCAGGACGAGACCCACTGTGAAGGGATCTGGACCATGACCTGCTTATGCAGAAGTACACAGAAGTGGCCCCAGCTCCGGGATTCTCTGACAAGGGTCAGAGACAAGGGTTCTATAAGGAGCTCGGCATCTGAGAGACCATGTCCCCCTCTCCTGTCTTCAGGCAGATTGGTCCCCCTCCGCTCAGGGAGGCATGGCAAGAATTTATGTTCTCAGCTGACTTCTTCCCCCTGCTTTTCTTTTTCCTGTCCTTATAATTTTTCTTCTTCCGGAAAAGAAAAGAAAACCCGCAGCAAAGGAGATGAAAGAAAAAGAGCACAAAAAAGACTTTATGAGCCAAAAGGCCCCAGGGATCCCCACCTAGAGAGGCTGGTGCCCAAGTGACAGGTGTTTGTCACCTCCCCTGGGGATAAAATGGGCAGGAACGTGATTCGTGGCAGAAGGAGCAATAGGGATAAAACATAAAGATGAGATTTCCAAAGTGAAAATTTTAATCCGTTTGACAGGAGGCTCTCGGGGATTGTGGGATCTCTTTTCCATCAGAGGCAGGGGAGCTATGGAGGGAGAAGAAAGGAAAAAACCAAACAGACCAATCAGGTGGGCTTCCACCAGAGGACCTGGGGCCTCCCCTTGGCTGGGAGCCCCGCCTTCCCACCGAGGACTGAGTGAGACAACACCGGGAAGCTCCTGGCACAGAATCAGGGGCTCAGTGTCAACTTCACCCAAGCTGCTTATCATGCAGGACAGCTCCTCAGGGCAGGAAAATGGACCAGGCTGACTTCTGCTTGACGAACCATTCATCCTCAGCCTTCTCTCCCTTGGTCCATCGTAAGGCCTGACAGTCAGGACTGGGACTGGGCTGGGACTAAGGTGAGCCAAAATGTATAAAGGCACCCACACTTGGGGTCCTGCGTGGTCAGCCGAGAGCGACTGCTTCTGTAAAGGCTCTAGCTAGTCTCTTTAGTTTTTTAGCCTTGCCGTTCAGCCCTCTGCCTTTGCTGTGTTTCTAGAACCGAAGAATATAACAGCCCTTGATGAAGCCACAATCCTGGGATGGGGGGGGGTCATCTGGACTCCTTAGTTTTTACTGATTCACTTCTCCCTAAACCCACGGAAGTAAGATGAAAAGGACAAAGTCAGACAGAACCAAAATCACCCATCAATAGTGCTGTTTGATACGGGGAACAACTCAGTCACCCCTGCCCTCAAAACTCCTGGATGGGAACCCCCACCCAGAGGCTAGGGGCCTGGAGGGGCAGGGGGAGATGTGGAAGGACCCTCTCCTGTGCACAGAGAGCTTGTGGGAAGTCTGCCAGGAGCTGGGTCTTCTGCTGGGTGCTCTAGGGAAACAGTAATGAGTGATGCAGTTCCTTGGGCGGAGTTTATAATTTAAGTAGGAAGGTGGGACACCCAGATAAGGTAAATTGAATGACACTCAAAGGATTGCAAATAAACACAGAGTGACACACACCAAGACTATTCCTGCAGAGGGGAAACAGAGTGGTGTGATCAGAACCAGAAGTGAAGGGGGGAAGGTAAGGGGATGAGGGAATCCTGGAAAGAGTAGAATTTTCTCCATGGTTTATTGATAGTGTTCTTCAAAGTGTGGTCCTCAGAACCACTTGGGAAAGCTAGTTTCAAATGCAATTCAGGAGCCCCCCTTTAGCCCAACGAGGTGGGTTCCAGGAAACTACATTTTAATCAGTTCCCCCAAGTAGTTCTTTCGCACTACCCAGCTTCAGAAGCACGAGTTTAGAAAGTAAAAATAGACCCAGGTGGTGGCTACTGGGACAGACCTTGGGAATGATTTTTTGGAGAGCCCCGTGAGCTCTAAGATCTATGTTGGAATTAATCCAAATATTGGAAGTAAGACCATCAAGATTTCCTTCTCAGAGAGAAAATAAGAAGGAAAATAGAGGGGTCAGAGATCGTACAAAGAGAAAAGGGCAGGATCTGGATACATGGAGTCCCAGTTTCTCTGCCCCGTGAATGATTTCTGAAATGCAGTGTTACGAAATGAATAGAGTCTGATTGGAAAAGAAGACAACCAACAAAAGTAATGCCAAGGAAAAAGGCCGGATTTGAGTAAATACTTTACTCTTTAAAAAAAAAAAGATTTTATGTATTTATTTTACAGAAAGAGAGAGATCACAACTAGGCAGAGAGGCAGTCGGAGAGAGCGAGCCTGATGAGAGAGGGCTGAGCAGAAAGCCTGATGCAGGGCTCGATCCCAGGACCCCGCGACCATGACCTGAGCTGAAGGCAGAAGCTTAACCCACTGAGCCACCCAGGCGCCCCTAAATACTTTATTCTTAACATATGAGATACCCCATGTGTAATTCATCTGCAAGCTTCGAGAATAAATAACCAATGTTTGACAAAGACGCATGGTAAGAAACATGCAGAACACCGTGACTCAGTATACACATGTGTTCACATGAAACTGAATGAAAGTACAAACGAAGTACGTTTTCTCCTATTCTGTTTAATTTTTAAAACAAGTTCTTATTGTAACCCACCTGTAGGTCTCCACCCGCCATTTGAGAAATATTGAAGTAGATGGGAGGTGAGAAATAAACACTTAGGGACAAAGTCTTTTTGACAGCCTGTGGGTCAAAGTCAAGTGAATATGTCTTGTGCACCCCTGGTGCTAATCTTTCAGGAAACCTAACCATTTTCCGCTCCTGCCTTCAAGGGTCTTCTCAAAAATGTACTCCTCCAGAAAGATCATTCCAGATCAGCCTCATCCAATGTCAAGCACCCCAAGCCCTCTTAAAGTTCCTCCATTCTGGTGTGTGTGTAGGCAGTGCTGACGTGCACATCAGAATCAGGCAGGTATACCCACAAATGATGCTGCCTGGTTGGTTTCTTTTCAGACGCACCATGGGGTACGAAACCTTGTCCCTCAGCTTCGGACCTCTGAGAATCTCCCTCTTGCCTATACGGGTTCCGTATAGAGGGAAGGGGGAGTCTCTCTGATCCTCTCCACCACTCCCTCCTGCACCTCCCTCCCCAAAATAGCAGTTCTCCTAGGAATCTTTTGAATACATTAAATTAAGCAGAACAGGATTTGGTTACCATATTGCCCAGTTTAACTGTTTTGTATACTCAGATTCAATTGAACAGAGCACAGGTGTATCATTTACAGTTGATTAAATATGGTGTATATGGTATGTATACTTATTCCTATAAAAGTTGGGCACCAGGACCTTGGTGAGGAATGTAATTTCCATTATCACATTGTTTCTGGGCAAAAACAGATTCAACCTCCATCATTTTCACCTGCAGTGCTTTTTCCAGGAATCCAAGGGCTCCCTGCTGCTCCACACAGCTCTGTCATCTGCAATGTCCTCCCGCCCTTCTGGTTCTCTGTGTTCCAAGGGTATCTGTGGATCCCGAGAGCTCCCTGAGGGCAGAGGCCAAGAAAGAGCCCGTTTCGTGGAGGTCTCTCAAGAAAAGGAACAAATACAAAATTCATTCCAATGGTGATATTTCTTTAGAACCAGGGAGATCACAGCAAAGTACACAAGCTTGGAAACTCAGATCCCTTTCTTCCAATGTCTCTTTATTTGGTTGACCAGAAATACTTACATAAAAATGCTTCCTGGGCACCTGGGTGGCTCAGTGAGTTGGGCCGCTGCCTTCGGCTCAGGTCATGATCTCAGGGTCCTGGGATCGAGTCCCACGTCGGGTTTTCTGCTCAGTGGGGAGCTTGCTTCCCCTTCTCTCTCTCTCTCTCTGCCTGCCTCTCTGCCTACTTGTAATCTCTCTCTGTCAAATAAATAAATAAATAATCTTTTTTTAAAAAGTTTAAAAACATAAATAAAAAACAAAAATAAAAATGCTTCCTATTTGCAAAAAGGCCTCCTCTCCCTATCAAAAACACTCTACAACTTGCCAGCTTTCTCTCCTCATCCCACAAGTGAGCAACCCCAAAGTTTAAGCTTCATCAACTTTCCCACGCATCCACTTCTGCTAGGGACCCTGTGTTCAACTTTCACTGTTTCCCAACAGCCAAAAACAGGGCTCTGTACTCACTGAGCCCAAACAGGGAGCGGTCGGAGAGCAACAGGCATCTTGGGTCAGCCAGTCTCAAAACAGGGTTCATCCACTGACCTGAATCAGAATCGCCCGGAGAGTTTGGCCAAATGCGGATTCCGAGAACTGCGGAATCTGACTCTCAGACACCAGCGGGTCTGTGTTGTTACACAGGTTCTGGGTGAAGTTTAAGTCTAAGGACCACTGCTCTGAGTCACACTCTACCTACCAGGGGCACTGGTGGGACAACAGTCCTCAGGGACTCCAAAGGCCCCATCCAGGAGCCTCCTGGGGTGGGGGCTGGGCAGAGGCTGTCTCCAGCAGAGGAGCGCCCACAGAAGGAGGTGGCACCACAACCCCAGCCTTCCTTCCCTGACTCGGTTCATCTGCTGGGTTGCCGGAGGAATCCTCCTCTCCTCACTGCCCCACCGCACAAACAGCATGCCGACTCGCTCTGTGTCTGACCCCTACTTTCAGAGCCCAGTGAGCTGCGCTGAAGATCACTTTATAGGGGTGTGTACCCAGCATCTTTCTCCAGAGACACTCTGAGGTCATGGAGTCCCAGCCTTCCTGGCAAGGAGTTATGCATGGCTAAGCCTAGAGATTAAATGTATGGTGCAAAAGGTCAGTAAGAGGGCCATTAAGTCCTCTGCTAATTACCTAAGAGCTTCCAAAAGACTGAACTGAGTCCCCATCTTTTCCCAGCAAAGTATCTGGCTCGGAGCAGCCGCCATGGGAGCCAGGTTGAGAGAGAGAGAGAGAGGGAGAGAGACTCCCATTTACTGAGGCGTGCTATGTACCAGACACAGTGCTCGCCACCAGATGTGCCCAAAACCCGTTACATCCCGCTACAGTCCTGTGAGTGGGAATGAATACCTTGTTACTACCCTCCTCTTGAAGAAGTGTTGCAAGGTGGCAGCTCGGTGCTTGGACTTGGCCGTCTGATAACCCTGCATTTAGATCTCAGCTCTATTATTACTAGTTACATCAATGTGTAACGTTTCTCCCCCCACCTCCAGAGTCCTGGTGGACTTCTCAATGAGCGGATGCATGAAAGTGCTTAACATCATGCCTTCCCTGTTGGTATACAACACGTGTTCACTGGGACCACTTGAATTCATATTTTTACCTAGGAAAGAGTTAGAGCTCAGAGAAGTGAAGCATTTTTTCCGAAGCAACACAAAGTAAGTGATAAAAGTTTCAGACTTCTGGCTCGAAAAACAATGCTCTTTCCTCCATCCCGCAGGGTTATGTGAAATGTAGTCAAGTCAAGGGAGGTTTCCTCATTCTGTCCCTGCAGGGAATGTTGGGATTCCCTTATTCCTAACCCGCTGTGGGTCTTAGAAGGTCTGTCCCTGAGGACCCCACCGCTTGCTTTGGCCCCATCTCTTCTTCAGCAGCTGGTTATTGAGCATCTACTTACCGAAAGGTACTGGTTGTGACTTGACGCTGTGTGGGACAGTCTCAGTCTCCCCAGAGGTGCACCGTCTGGTCGTCTGGGTGGGAGCTGAGACACACATGGCCACAGGCACAGATACTGCGGGTGGGCAGGCCCTGGATTGGATCCTGGGGTCACGGAGAGAGTCAAGGACTGCTGACCTCTCCTCCTTTTCAGGATCAGGCTGTGAATACGCAGACCCCAGGAGGGCGCGGTGGCTCCATGAAATTGACACAGGACCCAAACACTCAGGTTCTAAAGCCTGGAGGCAAGTTTTGACCTCTTTCACTCAATTAGCCCGAATTATAGTTCTGCCAGGTCTTCCCAACCGAGACCCACGGCATTTACTCTCGATGCTCACAGCTCCCTCCCCATAGCTCCTACCACAGCTTCCTCTCTGGCAATTCAGGCTGAGCAGTTTAGCGGCTCAGCTCTAATATCTCCAGTACCGTGTTATAGTAGGAACATCGTGTGTTTCTAGAAGAGGGTTCCAATTCTGCCTGTAGATCTTAAACTAGCTGAGCCTCCATTCTCCTGTCTGTTCAATGGGGTAAGGACCAACTCAGAGGGGAAAATGAGAGAAATATGTGAAAAGCCGTGGCATCTAACAGTAGCTGCGTACATTCCCTCTTGCCCCCTAGCCTCCACACAAGCCATTCTACTCTGCTTGTCTCCACTTTCCTGCCTTGGCTGCCCCCTGTTTTCTCTGTCACTTCACATCCTATCCTACCATCTGGACTCAGCTTGAATCTCAACTCCTCCATAAAACCTTCCACGAATAAACCCTAGCCAATAATGGCTTTTTCATTCTGTATTTCTATGGCACTTCCATTGCCTCGAAATGTTAAAATTTGTTTCATATACCTCCAACTCATCCTCCTAAGCTCCTTGAGACCATTATGCCCCACGGCAGGAGTGGAAGTGGGGGGGGGAGTAGGGGTGGTTTAGGCGGTACAATGGGAACTTAATACCTGTTTATTGGCAATACGAAAGTGAGAACCCCTTCTGTGCATAGAGAATACACAGACTTTCAAACTGACTTTATAAAAGCCTCCAGGCATGGAGTTACCACTGGCTGTGCCCTTGGAAAAGAAAGAACCAGAAAGCTCTGTTCGGAGCTCAGCTCACAGGAGGCATTGATCAAACTCAAGACCTAAAAGAAGGAAGGCAGACTAGATGGATACCACTTCTGGCAGGACTCCCCGTACCTTGGGCTCCCCCTCGCCCACTCCCCTATGGTTGGTTCTGCAGGCTCCGCTCAAAACCCATCCGCGGGGCGTGGCCTATCACCGAGCTGAGCTTGCCTGTATTCTGAGTGATCCAGGCTGAAGGCCCCACCAAGGCAAGGGCCTCAAGCAGTGTCTTCCGAAAGACTCACCCTCAAAAAGCCCCAGTTCGTGATAGTGACCCAGCTTTTGGAAGGCGGTGGCAGCAGCCCAGCACCCACCCTCAGCACCGATCAGCTCCTGCTCTCCTTTCCCAGTGTTCATAGCACAGCCAGCAGAAACGGCACCCCCAGAAGCCAAGCCCGTGAGCGGACTTGCCAGTTCCTGCCTAACGCCTATGGAGGTTCCTTCACTGAGGTTCATAATGGGAGCTTCTTCCAGAATGCCAGAGCTGCCAGCTCAGGGGGCAATGCTGGAAGGGCATGAGAGCTGGTGGGGGGTGGGGTGGGCATTCCCCTCCGTTCTGTACGATGAGAGGTGCCTGTGCCCAGGAACAAGTTCTAACCCATTCACTGCATTCCTCAGTCTGCTGTTAACTTGGGAGGGCAACAGAAATGTGGTCTTCGGAGCACGCACTGCCCTCGAGATGCACCTGTTCTCTAAAAGCTGCTGAATTTCCCCTTCTGTCCTCCTGGCCTTTGCAAGAGGCTGAGGCAGTATCAGAAGGGCCATCCCTTTCCCCTCCGATCTGGGCTCCGCTCCCCTTTTTCTCAGCCAAGCCTAGCGTCCAAAGGCACAGGACCACCCCCGGCCCCAGCGACTCCAGCCTTAGCATCGGCCCCACCCAACTCCTCCCTCCCGGGAGCGTGTGCGCGTTAGGGAGAGGGGGGCCTCCGGCCACTCAGGAGTTAAACTGGCAGCGGGACCGAAGGGGGGGGGGTGGCGTGGCATGCAGACGGGGAGGAGGCGACCGGAGCGGGCCGCGGAGGTTGGGGGAGCAGCGGCGAAGCGGGCGGGCAGGTTGAGCGCGAAGCCGGGAGGAGGGGCGCGCGGAGGGGCGCGGGGCGCGCGAGGGCCTGCTCTGTGCACTTGCGGCCGCGCCGCGCGGAGGGAGCGCCCGGCTGTCGCCCGCCAGCCTCCGGCCACGACGCGCAGGGCGGCGCGGAGCCCCGGGCGCGGACGGCGCGGGCGCGGGCGGGGGCGGCGAGGACGGCGATTCTGCGGCCGCGCTTGCCTGGCCAGGGCCCAGGACTGCTCCCTGGACGACTCGGCGGCGGGGAAGGCGCCCGCGACCCAGCCCGGCCTGCGCCGGCGGCAGCGGCGCGGAGGGAGGGCGCGCCCCGGCCTCCCCCAGCCCAGCCCCGTGCCGAAGCCGGAGCCGAGCGGGGCGCGGCGGCGCGGACGGCGGCCCCGGGAGCCCGGACGGCGCCCGCGGGTGAGTGTGCGGCCCCGGGCTGAGCCCGGGGCAGCGCGGGGGCCCGTCGGCGTGGCGGCGGGGGGACGCGGCGGGGGGACGCGGCGGGAGCGGCCGGGGGCTGGGGGAGGGGCGGGCCGCGGGCCGCCTCGGGGACGCCGGCCCGGGAGCCTGGGACTCGGGGAGGGAGGCGGTCGCCGGGGCAGACGGAGGCAGGGCTGGTTCAGAAGGTAAAGAAGGCGGCCGGCAGCGCGGGCAGCACCCGAGGCGGCGGGGGAGGGGGCGGCCGGGCCGTAATCCCCCCGGGGGAGGCCCGAGACACCCCAAACTGTTGCTGGGTAGAGCGGCGCCCGGAGATGTCGGGCAGCCGAGAGGTGGCCGAGGGGATAGGGAGGGCAGGACAGGGCCCGACTGGCGGGGTGGAAGCTCTCCGGGGCCGCTCGGAGCTCGGGTGTCCGCGCGGAGGGACAAGGTGGCCTTGGTGTCTGTCCGAAGTATCTGGAACCAGGAGCCAGGCTTCTCCCGGGCCAGCAGGGGTCTGTCCGCAGCCTGAGATGGGACATTTGGGGGTGGGGGATGGGCCGGCCTTGGTCCCAGCCGGGGGGGGGGGGGGGGGGGGGGGGGGAGGTCTGGGAGTAGGAAGCGGCTTCGGAAGGACAGCTCTGGGCCCACCGCGGCACCCAGGAGACAGGAGGGGGCTGGCCAGCCACAGGTGGTCCGTCAGTCCTGCAGGTGAAGGGCGGCGCAGGCTCTGGCTGCCCAGCCAGTGAGGAACCGCTGGGTGAGGGGGGACTGACCTCCATTTAGGGCTGAGCTGAGAAGCTAAAGAGGTGCGGGAGACCTGGGCACTGGGGGGTTGGCCCTAGGGATGTTGCTGTGCACCCCCCCACCAGTCCCTGTTCTTCCTCCCCCGCCGAGAGAACAGGAAGGAAAATGTCAGCTGGGCTTTGTGCTCTGTTCCTCAGGCTGCCGCAGCTCCCATCTGTTGGAGCCAACGCAGCTTCTAATTGGGCGACCGGCAGGGTCGGGAGGGGGTGGGCTGGGCACAGTGTTCAGTTGCCAGAGAGGGGTTGGTCAGTGCGCAGTTTGAAGACCCCGGTGGTGGGGTAGTTGAGAGAACGGCTTCCTCCCGGGGTCAGGGGAGTAGAGGCAGCTCCCCAGCAGCTTGGTGAGTATCACTGAGATTTGGGTCTTTCCATGTAGCAGGCCAACAGCAGACTCCCTCTTCCCCGCCAGCCTGGGATGGGCTTTGGCCGGAGGTCTTCTTCCTGAGTAAGAAAGCCAGGTTCAGTTCCCAAAGCCCACTGCTTCTTAAAGGTCCCACCAACAAAGATCACTGGGCATGGGGTAGGCAGGGGCTGTGTCTGGGGCATTGAGCCCCCGCCCCTTGTAGTTATCAGGAAAAAAAGTCAACTGTAGGTGGCCTGACCCACTTTCCCAGCTGGCCAGGTGCCCTTCTGTGGAGAAGAGGCAAGAGAAGGGCACAGCTAGGGGTCTGAGCCTTTTCGGCCCTTTTCCTTTCCCCTGGGTTGGTTCACACTGAGTGTCCTTCTTCCTGCCTTGGGGGTCCCTCTGAACCTGGATGGGGCTCCATTCTTTGGCAGGAACTAAGGGCACAGTGCTTCAGGAACTAAGACCTGCCCAGTGCCTGGTAGACACCTAGTATCTAGGAGCGTCCCCAGATGCACACCCTCCCCCGGCACCCTCCTTCCCGAGGAGCCCACAGAGGCAGTGGGAACTCAGGGGTCTGCTGGGATGAATTCCCCAGCAGGCTGAGACAGCAGCTTTCCTCTGTAACTGTCCAGGATTGCTCCCCACTTCCGTTCTTTTCTCCCTCTGCCTCCCTCCTTCTTCCTCTTTCTCTCCTCCCTTCACTCTCTTCCACGGGTATCTCCTTGTCTCCCTTTTCCTCACAGTGCTCTCCAAGACCTCTCCCTCCCTCCCTTCCTGATCTCTGTCTCCACCTTTGCCCTCCTTCTGATCTGAAAACTGCAGCATAAACCACAAGGCAGGCATGTGTGCTCAGTTACCAAACATCCTGAAGGTGGGGACACACACAGTGTTGGCTTTGCTGTACCCCTTTGCAGAGGAGGCTGGGTTGGTGGGCCTGGCAGCTTCATTTCTCTGGCATGCCCCCTAGCCCCTGCCATTTACCCCTCCTAGCCCACCCCTATCCATCTTTTTATTTGAAAGAAAAAGAAAGTCCATTGCTTTTTAAAAAAAAAAAAAATCAGCAATTTATTGAGCACCTACTATGTGCCTGGTACTATTTTAAGAGCTGAGGATATAGCAGTTAAACAAACCTCCATGTCTCAGGGCAGAACTGAACTTGTATTTGGACTTCCCAGCTGATTAGTTCTGTGCCCACAAGCCTCTTTCAAAGACCCACTGCTTGGGGTGGGGGAGGGTAGTGTGAACAATCCTAGTAAAATATCATCATCATCATAGCAAGTGACCCCTAACAGGACGAGCTCAGCAACTTACAGCATTACCACTTACCCGAGAGCTTACAGACCCAGGGTCATTCTGTCCTTAAGACATTTCTGATCTAAAGGCTGGTCCGTTCGTATCTTACCATTTATCTGATAGGTGGAGCAGATGGCCAGTGTTTTAGACGGAGGATGGAGAAAGAAATGTGTTACTTAGCACCTACTAAGCACCAGTCTGTCACGAGCTTTACAAAAATTATCCCATTTGATGCTCCTGACAACCTAAGAGCTAGATTGTCATCCCCTTCTTCAGAGCTAGGATACTGAGGACCAGAGAGCATAAACTACTTGCCCCAGGTCACACAGGTCTCTGTTTTGAAAGCACTAATTGTCTGCAGTTCCTTTAGCCTCTGTGATGTCTGTGACATCTGGCCCCTCGCGCAGCTGTCTGAAGGTACATTGTACCCATGTTTTTCAGAAGGCTGCCTCTTCTCCTCAGCTAGAATGTTAGAATATATAAGGATCTGCTGAATGGTTGCATGAATACGTTTTCTCAGGAGCTCGGCGGGGCCTTCTTGGAGGAGTTGGGACCCTGAGAGAGGAGGTGGAGAGAGTAGCGGTTCTTCCTCATCCCACACAGATCAGTGACAAGCTATAGGCAGGCAACCACCCCCCACCCGCACCCCCACTCTGCATCCAGGTAGAACTGATGGGAAATTGCTGTTTTCATTCAGGGTCAGGGTATAGGAGCTTGGTCCATGGCCAGTGTAATGAGTCAATATCACTGGTGTTTCTCAGCCTCCTCCAGCGGGCCTGGGCTCTGTAAAAGCTCCAAGGCCAAGAATGGGGGTAGGAGGCTTTGAAGGATGCAAGAGCTACCTGGAGGGACAATGGGCAGGGCCTGGATGGGGCGGGGGAAGGGGGGTAGTGATCAAAGAACAAAAGGAGAGGAGCACAAAGGCAGAAGAGAAACTGGGAAACAACAAACACAGAGCAAGAGATAAGACAGAAGCAGGGCAGACAAGGTGTGCTGCGGTGGGATCCCTAAGACAGCAAATAAGAAGGGCACCTTTATCTCCTACTTCCTTGAGAGGCTTGGGTTTCTCCATCCTGCAGCTCAGAGGCCTGAATATTCACCAGGTTAGCCTCAAACAGGCATTGGCTTATGCAGTCAACCCATCCTTTCTAAGCACCTACTGTGTGCACAGCCCCGTGCTAGGGACAGAGGCTCATCAGATGTCACCCCTGCCTTCTAAGAGTTCACAGTGAGAGTGTAGAGTCTGGAGCCACACTGCGAGGGTTCAAATCCAGGCTCCACCTGGGTGGAGCTCCACTTCTAGCTGAGCCATGTTGGATGTGTCACCTAACCTCTCTGTGCCTCGGTTTCCTTGTGTCTAAATGGGATAACCATAGAACCTACTTCAGAGGGTCGTTATGATGATTTAATGAGTGAACCCATGTAGCGAGCTCAGAATAGTACCTGGCCTGGTAAGTGCTGTGGGACTACCGCTATCATTAAGTAGGAGCAGGCTTACAGCAATGAAGAAGTGCTGTGATACAGGGTGCGCAGACAGGAGACTGGCTCTGTCTGTGGGTTAGGAAATGGCTCTCAAAGGACATGACATTCTGCGCAAGGCTTGAAAAGGAGTCAGCCAGGCACAGATGGTGGGTCTGGGGACCGTGGTGCGGAGGAGCCTGGGGCCCCGGAGTCGGGGATGAAAAGGGGCCTGCTGTATGTGCGTCACCGTCTGTGAATATCAGGAACACCTTGAATGTGGCCCACCTTGGCCTCTGTCTCCAGTGCCCAGAGACATTGTTGGCCTTTGGGCAAGGGATCTGGTGCACCCCTGCTGGGACTGGCCTTACAACCATGTCCTCTCCGATGTTCCCATGGGCTGAGGGAGCTGTCTTGTAGGAGGTAAGCAGATCCAGGTTTGGTTTAGAACTCAGTTTCTCTCTGGACATTTCACACCCCGGCCCCACTCCTTCCCTGCGGGTCAGCATTTGATGGACTTGAAGTGGGTCCCGAGCTGAAGAGAGGCAGGGGGTTTCCTGGGGCGACAGCTGTGTCTCAGCCTCCCCCTCTCACACTGAAATGGCACTCACGGTGGCCGCGGGTGTTTATTGAACACTTACTATGTGCCAGGTGCTGTGCCAAGTGCTTTACATCCGTTCGCCCATTAAATCCTCCAGAACACCCCAATGGGGTAGGTGCTTTTATGACCTCAAATTTAAATGCAAGGAAACCAAGACTCAGGTTCAGTAACTTGCTCAAGGAGCGTAGCTGGAAAAAAACAGAGGAGTTAATGTTCTCTCTGACCCAAGGGCTCCTGCTCTGGAACCACTCCCGAATCCAGTGCCCCCTGGACCTCCTAGAACATTCTCTGGGGGCATCCTGCCCATTCCCCTCCCTCCCCCCGGCTGAAAAGTTCCCAAGTCCTGTCCAAGCTAGGAACGGCCCATCCCCTTTGGGGGATCTTCAGAGAAGGTCTCCTCTCTTCTTGCCCCATAGATCACAGTTCTTTGAGAGCCAACATTGTTTCCTTCCATTTTAGCTAAGTGCCTCTGGGGCTGCAGGAAGCCAGTGGCCTCAGAGAAGGGGGACCCTAAGAGCTAGTCCCCACAGCCACATAATGGGAACCAATATGAAGGTGACTTCTGGGAGATATGAGCATGGGACGCAGACCCCAGATTGGGCAGATTAGCGGGGATGGTTTGGAATGAGTGCTGTCAGGGCGGTGTCTCTAACTAGGGAGGCTCGTGTGTCTTGGGAGGAACAAGGACAAGCCTTCATATTTACGTGTCACAAGGTGGATCATCCAGGAAAAAAAAAACATATGCAAGAAGGGGCAGCAGAGTTAGACAGCCAGCCTGGGTCCCCCAGGAAAAGTGGGTCTGTCTTACCTGACCCTGTCTTTTTAAAGACAAAGGAGGAGGAGAGAAGAAAGGCAGAAAAGGTTATGTTCCTCTTTAAAGTATTCTCAGTATGAACATTCAAAGGCAGGTGATGAAGTGTCTGTCTTTGGCCTGGGAGGGCAGAGGTGCAACGTCTAGGGGAGCGAGCGAGCACAGAGGGGCAGCTACTGGGCAAGCCAGAAATTTAAAAGCTGTGCATGGGGGTGGGGGGGGTGGACTTGACACAGGACCTTGCCTGCCAGTGCCCCCGCCCCCGCCTTCTACTTTTGGACAGACCTCCCAGTGGGATGAAGGCAGCTGGGGCTCGCACAGCTCCAGGCCTCTGAGCTTCAGAAGGTGCTTCCCCAGCATTGGTCCAGGAGTGGAATGCTGGAATCCCACTTCTGGAAGGGACTTCCAGAATGTTCCAGTCCATGGCCCATCTCTGAGCCATCTCAGACACAGGGTGGGACTGGGATCTCTTCATTCAGCAAGTATTTATTAAGCATCTGTGCTAGGCACTGGGGGAACAGGAGACAGTGAGCACCCAGAGATCTCTGTCCTTGTGGAGCTGACGCTTCACGGTCTGGGGAATACAGTAAAATGAATAGTATGTTTGAGACTGGCGAGTGCTGGAAAAAAATAATCAAGCGGGGGTGGGGCAGTGGGAGAGTCTGTGTTAGGAAGAGGAGAGTTTGTAATTCTGTACATGGTGGCCTGGGGAGACCTTGCTGAGACGGTGACACATGAGTAAAGATGAAGAGGAGGCGAGATGGGAAGGACGCGTCAGGTGGAGGGAGCAGCAGGTGCAGGGGCTCAGAGGCAGGGCTGTGCCTGGAGGGTTTGAGGGACATTCGGAGACCAGATCTTGGAGAGCCCGGAGTGCAGAGTTTTCCTCAGAGCCAGATGGGGGGTGCCTTTGCAGGGGTGAGAGCAGGGGTGATGGGAGCTGACCCTTTAAAACCTGAGGTTGCCGCTGTGTCCATGTCAGTGTTTCCCTGAGGGGCTAGTCAGGAAGTTCTCCAGCCATCGAAGCCACCGTGGTCCATCCGTCCTGACCCACTAAGTCCCTGTTTCCCGGGGAATGTCTCCCAGGCAGGGTGAGCCGTGGGGTAGGGGAGTATGTAAAGAAGTGTAAGACACGGTCCTTGCTGGTAAGGAAACCCACCAGTCAGCTGGGGAGGCAAAACTCATACTCACAAGCAATAACGAGGGAATAATACCAGACAGTTATTTAAAACCAAGCGCTAAACTGTGTGATTTAGACTATAAATGTTATCAGAACTGCGAGCTCTGTGTGGGAGTGTATAGGAATGCTTCCTCGAGGAGGTGTGACTGACTTGGGCCTGGAGAAGGGGTGCGGTGTGGCTCTGCAGAGGGGAGGGCTCTTCCATGGGGAACGTACAGCTGGGGGAGGGGGAGAAGGGTGACCGCAGTGAGGGCATGCATGGGAGGGAGGTGTAAGCTCCCGGGGGCAGGCCCTCAGTCGCGGGTCCCTCCTTACCTGCCATCCTGGGATGGGAGAGCAGCCTTTTAGAGAATGAAAACCTACTCTCCCGTGCTCCTGCCCTCTCTGGAGAGCCAGCCATCTCTGTCTTTTGAAGCCCTCTTGCTTTGAGAAGGCCCTGTTTTCCACTCTCTGGCTGTTTTCATGTATCTGCACTCTCCTCGTCTGCTGTCATCCACCAGCCTCCCCCCAACCCCCCCTCCCCCCCTGCCCCAACACCCGCCCCCCCACCCCCGGCTGGTTATCTGGAATTCCCAGGAGCTCCCATTTTTCTACCCAGTCTGCAAGCGGCTTCTTGTCTCCCTTCCCCTCACTGCCTGTGCTCCTTTGAGTAGGTTACCCCTAGACCATTCCAGTGGGTTTCACTTTGAGTTAACTGGAAATAAAGTTGTGCAGAAAGGAGCAAGCATTCCCCCCCATGGTGGGGCGGGATGGGGGGTGGTAAGTCTGTCCTTACCCTGCAGAGAGGCTGCCTGGGGCTTGGCAGTTTGGGCTCACACCTGTCACGTGGAGAGAGATTGCTCTGGAGTGGAGTGGAGTCCATGGATAGTGCCTCACCCACCCGAGACCCAGGTGGACCCTCCCCTCCCGGGCCGTGGGCCAAAGAGCGGGGGGCCAAGGGTCACATGGGCAAAGCCGTCTGCTCCACAGTCTTCTCCCCTCTGGGTGGTGGGCAGCCTGAGAAAGGAGAGCCCAACAGCTCTACCCCAGAGGCTCTGGGCATAACCACCTAGAAGACACAGGCCTAAGCTCAGAGCTCCTCTGTGCATGGTTCACAGTCCAGAGTGGCTGGCATCGGAGCTGGGTTAGAGCCCCTTCCCTAACCACAGGCCCTTGGGCGTTTGACCTAACCTCTCTGAGCCTCCGTTTCCTCCCCTATAAATCCAAGTTAAAGGCGCCCACCTCTTGGGGCGGTTCATACCGAGAGCTCAGGGTGTGCGGAAAGCTTTACCTCATTTCTACAGAACGTTGTGAAGCAGATATGATTCTCCCCGATTTTGCAGTTGAGGAAACCAAGCTGGGAAGCTGGGAACCATTAAGTAATTTGCCAGAGGCCACGCACGGCCAGCAAGCAGCAGAGCTGGAATTCAGCCCCAAACCTTCCTGACGCCAGAGCCCGGCTCCTCCAGCACCACATTAACTGAGCTAATCTGTGTAAAGTGCCCAGCTACAAAGTAGAAGCTCAATAAATGTGAGTTCCTTTTCTCCTGCATGTCCCCAGGGCAACTCCTTCAAAGAAGAGCTTTCCCACCACATCCCCTTGCTTTTCCAGTGTCCCGGGGGACATATGACAGAGGGAGCAACGAGAACCAGCTGTCTGCTTATACCAAGGGTAAAAATAAGGCTGGGAGAGGGTGAGGAATTTGCATAAAATCTGAAAACACCTGGGCTGTGATTAATACCCGGGGCACCTTTCTTGTGAGAGTCGCATTGTTTCCGACGGTCAGCAGAGGGGGGTCTCGCAGAGGTAGGAACGGAGGCCTCCATGTCCCCCAGGGGCAAGTCGGGGCCTGTCCCACCTGCAAAGGCTAGAGTTGATCCTTACGGGTCCTGACAGGCGCTAGCAGGAAGATTCTCAGACCTGTGCTTACTGAACTTGGGCACTGTTTCCGGAGTTTGTTATAAATAATCTGGGGAGTCCTCTGGATAAATCCAGGAAGAAGACAGACAGTATTGAAGGTCAGGGTGTGGGAAGGAAGGATGCTATCTCAGCTTTATGACGATGAAATCAGTATCCCTTCTGTGAGCGATGGGGGTAGGTAATGGGCTACAAAGAACAAGGTCATGGCCTCAGGGAACTTTCAGTCTGATGGGAGAGATCACAGGCTGCAGACACAGTTCCCTCTGGCTGTCCCTGGAAATAAAAACAAGAACAGACGATGGCAGAGGAGTCTGAATACAGGGGTGCTCACGGAGTGGTGAGGAGAGACCCGAGACGGGTGGGTTCCCCAAACGTCTCTCATGCTTTCCTCCCCGCAGCCCCTTTTTCTGGTGGACATAGAAACCCATCTCCCTGGGGCGCCTGGGTGGCTCAATGGGTTAAGCCGCTGCCTTCGGCTCAGGTCATGATCTCGGGATCCTGGGATCGAGTCCTACATCGGGCTCTCTGCTCAGCAGGGAGCCTGCTTCCCTCTCTCTCTATCTCTCTCTCTCTCTCTCTCTCTGCCGGCCTCTCCATCTACTTGTGATCTCTCTCTGTCAAATAAATAAATAAAATCTTTAAAAAAAAAAAAAAAAGAAACCCATCTCCCTGCACACCCCATCGGGGCAGCCCGAGCCTGCCAACACGCACACTCAAGGAGCGGTCCACAGGGTTCCTCTGGTTTCTTTGCCAGGACCCCTCCGGGAGGAAAGAAGGTGTCCAGGTCATAGCGCTTTAAAACTGGCAGCAATCGAAAGTCCTGTGGTTGTGGGGCTTTCAGACATTTCTAGAAATTGATCCTTTTTTTTTTTTTTTTTTTTTGCCAAAAACAAACTATCCAGCTGACCCTCCAACAGCACAGGTTTGAACTACACGGGTCCGCTTAGACATAGATGGTTTCAATAAATACATCGGAAAACTATTTTGTAAATAAATGTGAATTTCTTTGTTATATCGTTCTCATTTTTAAAAAAATATTTATTTATTTATTTATTTATTTATTTGCCAGAGAGAGAGAGAGAGAGAGAGAACACAAGTAGTCAGAAAGGCAGGTAGAGAGACAGGGGGAAGCAGGCTCCCTGCTGAGCAGAGAGCCCGATGCGGGGCTCGTCCCAGGACCCTGAGATCATGACCTGAGCTGAAGGCAGAGGCTTTAACCCACTGAGCCATCCAGGTGCCCCATGTCGTTCTCATTTTGGAGGTCCAGCGTGAGTAACCCAGGTAGCATTTCCAGCGCTTGTATCACGTAAGACAGCATCGATAATGGTACTGACGGACGATTCATCTTATAAACAAATGACGTACATTTATGGTATCAATACACACAGGTGCAGGCGGGGCTCCGTGAGGGGTGGGGCTTGCCTCCCCCCCAGCCCCTGGAGCACCTGCAGGGTCGCAGGGAGGCCCAGGGAGGGGGCGCAAGGCCTGGAATCAGCAACCTGAGAGCAGAGCGCCTTATCTCCCCTCTGCCAGGCGCGTTGGCCCTCCCAGCTCTCCCCACAGCACACCTGAGCCACGGGCCAGCCCCAGGGCTGCGGGCTCCTGGTATCGGTCTCCATGGCAACCCCGTATTTGCCGGTCTGGTTTCTAATGACTTATTGGCATGTGTGGTAATTTGCAGAGCTTGGCAGGCAGAGCTGGGGGAGCTAGGGGGGGGTGGGGGTTGGGGGGGGCAGCGAGAGGGCCGTGGCAATGGCGAGGGGGTTGGGGTTTGGGATGGAGAGAGAGGCCCGCTCTCCATCCCACTCCACCCTTTCCCGTCCCTGCTGATTAATCTCTGGAGTAAGGGAGCTGCTTCAGGTCCAGGGCCCCCTCTCTCGGGAGCATCGGCTCTCTCCCGGCCCCTGAGCAGGAGACAGGTGGACGGACAGATGCAGAGCACAGCTGCTCACCTGTCAGGCAGAGGCGGGGAGGCAGGGGCCAGGTGCAGGGGGCTGGCAACAGCCGTGTTCATCGCCGGCAGGTCAGAGCGCCTGTGTTAGCTGATGCTCTCCTGCCTGCTCCTGGGGTCCACTAGTCGCTCTGCCTGGTGGAAAGGGAAGCTGGGAAGGTCTGTCGCCAGGACAAGTCCTCCCTGGCCTTCGCGGGGCTCAGAGAACCAAGCCCAGCAGCACTGAATGAAATGCCAGGTTGCCTGGGTCGTGGGTGAACCAGGGGAACAGTCAAAGGGGGCGAGATGAGTGAGGGCCTGACCCTCTTCACTTTCCTTCAGCAAAACTTAGCCAACCTCGGAAGCAGTTCCCCGGGGCAAGGCAGGAGGGAGTCCCCTGCTGGGCTGCTACAGCCTTCCTGCACGCTTCTCTGCCTCCCCCTTTGCGTCCGTCTCTCTCCATTCAGTTCTGTTTGCGTGCCCTTAGAGATGGCCTGGTGTGCCGCGAAGATCGCGGTCTTTAAAGTGGGACACCTCTGGGTTAGGATCCTGCGGCCCCTGCTTACCAGCTCTATGACTTTGGACATGTTTCTTCACCTTTCTTTGAGCCTCGGTGTGCTCCTCTGTAAAATGGTGTTAAGGTACCCATCTCACAGGTTGTGGAAACGAAACCAGCCCATACTTGTGAAAAGCGTGGCACCCAGTAAGCCCCAGTAAATACCAAAGAGTTTTAAAGTGATCTTTGATCCACGCAAATACACAGGAGCAATGTGGTCAATAATTCAAAAAATTCCAGTGGGCTTGAGTTTTCTTTTTTAAATATTTGACAGTAGTCTTCGTCTATTCAGTAATACTCATTGAGTATCTACTGTGTACCAAGTACTGGGTCAAATGTTGGGTTGTTCCTGATACAATTAGGCTGCAGGTGCGTACCCCAAGCATATCGCATCTGACGGGAGATGGAAGGAGAGGGAGGCCGAGGAGGGCCAGGAGCCTCAGGAGCGTGGTCCAGGATCAGCCACAGAAGTGGATCTTCCATGGATTTCTGAGAAGTGGCTGGCCCCAAGAGAAGGGTATGCATTGTGACGGCTCTGTCCCGGTCCTGTGCAGACGCACCTGCTTCCTGACTCCTCAGAAGCAGTGAGTGTTTGTGGGACTGGACAGTGGGTGAAGGAGCCCGTGGGTGGCTGTTCCTCCACTTCCATAAGCCCCTGCTGAGGCTTGAGGGGACCACCTCGGCAGGGACCACCCAGCCACCAGACAGAAGAGGGGCAGATGCACCTCCCCTCCCCTGGGCACCTGAGCCGATCACAGCTCCTCTGCTGGTGCTGGGCGGGAGGCGGGAGGAGCAGTGGGGAGCTGGGAGACTTGGCTCCTGTCTCTGTCAGCAGATGGACTTCTGCCGGCAGCGGGAGTCTGTCTGTTCTTCCACAAGCCTCCCCGCAGCCCCCTCCAAGACCAAGCAGCAGAGATGCGCACGATGGAACGTCACACGCGGCGGGGGCCCTGGAGAGTGTCTGGCCCATGCTTCCCCACTTTCTCATTCACATTAGAGCACACATGCACAGTGATGATGGCTCAGAGACTCCGACCCGAGGGTTGGGGGGTGAGGGGTGGAGATCAGCATCTCAGCATGCCTGAACCCATTCGTGGCTCCTTAACGTCACTGGGGAAAGTCCAGCGTAGCCAATCCCCCCAACCTATTTTTATTGATGAGAAATCTGAGACTCCAGGAGGGGAAAAGACTGGCCCAAGGTCACACAGCATGTCAGTCTCGTCAGAACTACCTATGAATCTCCTAACTTCTGACCCTGTGCGCCATCTACTACCTCTTCTTATGATTCCCGCTTTCTTTCCTGGACTTTCACTCTGGAGAATGTATGAGATGCAAGAGAATATAATTTCTCTGAGAGACTTATTCCCCAAATCTCACAAAATCAGGCTGCATTTCCCACCCCCATCACCAGCCACTCTCCTCATGCTGGGAAGCCTGCATCTGCCCACGGACACGCTCCCCTTTCCCAGGCCGCCCATTGTCCTGGTTGAGACCGGCGACTCCGTGGACCACTCTAACTACCTCAAAGCGTCAGCCCTTCCCGCCCCAGCCGGCCACCTGAGGGTCACCTGGTGGAGCCACCCTGCTTTCTGGTCACCACCTCCTGGTCGCTGAGCTTGCTTGTCCAGTGACTGTCGAACAAGCGTTCTGAGGCCTCATGGGGATCTTCGGTCCCCTGGTCCCCTCAGTCCCTCCTCTGTTGCCGCCTGTCACCTTCCTCTGCCATCCCTTCTCCGAGTCGAGATACATCCCATGTCCCCTCATTGTAAGAACCGCCCCCTCCGATATCCCAAACTCTCCTGACCCTCTTTCTTTCTATTGCCCCAGGCTGGCAAAGCCCCAGTTCTGGGCTAATCACTTTCTGCTGCTTTCCACCTGCATCCAAATAACTCAACCCGCTTAGAAAAAGGCACAAAATAAGGCAGATCAGTACCTGCAGAAATTCACCATCACTAACCCACCTTATTCTTCAGAACTGCCTGGTGCTCCCACCCCACTCCCCTGGCCGTCTCTCTCCTGACTCTCCACAAAGCCTGTTTCCCACATTCTTTCCCGGACCTCGACCTACACCCGCACTCTCCGTGGAGGACCTCACCTCCCACTTGCCAGAGAAATGCAAGTCCTCAGGCAGGATCCCTCTACTCAACGCACCAACTGCCCCCCGCCTGACACGCACACACCTGTCTCTGCGCCAGTCCTTGCTCCCACCCTCCTGTCCCAGCAGAGGAGGCCACATCCCACTCTCCTTCTCCCCAACCTGTGCTTTTTTTTTTTTTTTTGAGATTTTGTTTATTTATCTGACAGACAGAGATCACAAGTAGGCAGAGAGACAGGCAGAGAAAGAGGAGGAAGCAGGCTCCCTGCTGAGCAGAGAGCCAGATGTGGGGCTCGATCCCAAGACCCTGGGATCATGTCCTGAGCCGAAGGCAGAGGCTTTAACCCACTGAGCCACCCAGGTGCCCCTCAACCTATGCTTTTGACCCTGCCCTCTGATCTCTCCGGGAACATCCTTGATGTTCCATGATGCCCACGCTTCCCCCATCTTCAACAACAAAACCAAAAGCCTTCCTCAAGCGCAGCTCCACTCCCTGTTCGCACCTTGGGTCCTTTCTCCTTCCAAGCCCGGTCTCTCGGGAGAGCGGACTCTCGTAGCCCTCCTCACGCGCGCACACCTGGCTTCTTCCTCTGCCCCACTTTGGCCTGGCTTCCTCCCCCCTCACTCTCCCGAAACAGCTCTCTGTGTCGCTATACCAGGGAGCATATTTTAGTTCTCAGAAGCATTTTTCACTCCTTTCTGACACTTCCCTTTCCCTTGGCTTCTCTGGTCCCCTATTCCTGGCTTCTCTGCTCGCTCCCAAGTCATCTTGCTGACTCATCCTTCCCGTCTCCATCTCTGAACGTTGGCGTTCCGTCTGGTCCAGCTCAAGGCATTCTCTTCCGACTAGACACTTGTCCCCAGGCCATCTCACGAAAGGCTTCTGTGATCAGCCGCGTGCAGGTAACACCCAGCAGCGCACCTCCAGCCTGCATCTTTTCATCTCCGTCGGCCCCTTACATGCCCCCGCCTAGTTGACTCTGTTGGATGTCTCGGGAAACCTCAGACTTGACATATCTAAAGACAGAGGCATGATTCTCCTCCTCACCCCCTCCCCGCCTTCTCCACCCCCTGCCGGATCCCCTTCCAGTGTCCCCTGGGTTTGCGAATGGCCCCTTCTGCAGCCCGTTGTGTGCGCTGGGAGTCAGGGTCCACGCTTCCCCTGCATCCGGTCCCTCACCGGTGCCTGTCTGATCCCTGGGCAGCACCGAGACCCAGCCCCCACCCCGTCTCCACTTTACCCCAGCCTGCGCCACTGGGGTCACCTTGTGACCAACATGTGAGCGTCTCCCCTTGCCCTTCAAAGAGCTGCCAGAATGACCTTCTAAAGACACAAGTCTATCTGGTCACCCTCTCTCGTACCCTCAGAACTCTTTGGTGGTTCCCAGAGCCCTCCCCGGCTCTGCACTCTGCGCACCAGCTTCCTCCAGTTCTGTGACTGCTAGGCTCTTTCTGGGCTCATGGCCTTTACTCATGCTGGTCCCTGGCCCTTAGCCACTCTTTCCACCCATACTCGTCCTCCCTGAATTCTTGTGGCCTTTCAGATCTCCGCCCAAATAGCCCTTCCTTTGAAAAGCTTCCCTTGGGGACCTCCAGAATCTTATCAGGCCCGTGGTAGACACTCTGGCAATGTCCTGGATTCTTCCTTCCCACAACGTGCATCATGAGATCTAATTTGATAATTGGGTGTTTACTAGATAAACGTCTGTCTCTGCCAGTAGACTGTGACCCCATGAGAGCGAAGGCCCTATCTGTTGAGTTCACCAGGCACTGGCGCTTGGCACCTATTTGGCGTCCAAAAACTGTTTGGGGAGTGAATTCATTAGTGAAAGCTCTTTAGACACAAAAAGGATCTCATGGGAAAAATTACCCCCTGAGTGTGGCATTGGTAGACCAGATAACCACTGCCTGGCCCCTGTTCCTCTCTTTTCCTTTCCTTTCTCTGTCCTTGTGTCACTAAAGACTCTGCCCAGATTCAAAGGGGATTTACTCTGATTTTCCAACCAGCAGTGCAGGTTGAAGGAATGAATTTCGGGAGCAATAACAGTCATCAGTCCCATCTGACACTTCCTCACAACCTGCAAGGCTCTTTCATGCACATCATGGTGTTTGACTTTCTGTGTCCGTGGAGCCACACCCCAGCTTCTGGCATCTTCGGAACCCTTGTTGCACCATGGGGGAACCCACAGCTCAGGAAGGTTTGGTGGCTTTCCCAGCGTCGGGGTTGGTCAATGAGGACGTGGACTTGAACCTGATGTCTGTGGCCGCACTTTCCATGCGGTGTGCACCGCTCCGTGCACAGGCTTGTAGAAAAGACTATCTGGATTATCCACCGTAGTGGAAGGAGGAGTGGTCCCCCAAAGCCCACCAAAGACAAAAGCCCATGTGGGGAGGGAAGGAGAGTGTGGGTCTGGAAGGTGACGCGCGGGTCAGTTTGCAGTAGGCTTACTGGCTATGTATAAGGCCAGTCCAAGTTGGCTTTGCAGAGCCTGTGCCGCGCCTCTCACCTTCTCAGATACTTCCAGTCCTTCATTCAAGGCTGGGACAGAGGCACTGATTCGGCCCTTTCTGGGGTGCCACCGGCAGGAGTGCCCAGGGAATCCACAGAGTCAAGAGCAGGGGTGGCTGAGGCTGGTGGAAGACAGTGGCTCCTCGCCCCTGCCTCCTGAAGGACAAAGTCTGGGCTCTTGAGACATTCACGGCCTCTCTGGCTTGGCTTATGCCTACTTTGCCAGCCTCTTCCCCTGTCCCTCTTTGTCCCCCAGAGGCCCAAGTAGAGCCCGCTGCCCCTGGTTTCTTAGCCATCCCGTGCAGCTCATACCTCTCGGTTCTGCTTGGACCATTCCTTCTGCCTGGTGCCGTTCACGGTCCCCTCACCTGGCTGACTCTTGCCGTGCTTCGATACTTGAGTATCGAATGACATCTTTTCCAGGAAACCTTCCCCCAAACCCACAGAACTCCTCCCATGTACCGGGCACACTCAGCATATCCTATTAAAAACCTTTCTTTGCTGTGTCTTCCTCTTCTGCTAGATAGGAAGTTCCTCAAGGCCACAGACCGTGGCTTTCAGCTCTCCAGTGCCTGGCGTGTCGTAGTCACAACAGCAACGTATAATGAAGGCTTATGATGCGCTAGATGCTATGTGATGTGCTTAATACTAACTCATCAGACCTCAAAAATACCCTTATGCTCCAAGTACTATATCCCATTTAAAAAAAATTTATTTTAAAATATGCATAGAAAAAAATTTAAAAATAAAATATGCATAGGTTTACTGAAACTGCAAAGAGATGTCCAAGGAGGTCCTGAGTACCCTTCACCCAGCCCTTCCTATGTTAACAGCGTACGTAACTATAGTACGATATCCAAACCGGGACACAGACATGGATGTCACTCACAGAGCTCGTCCAAATTTCCCAAGTCACACACACATTCATGCGTGTTCCCTCGTGTAACCACCGCCACAGTCAAGGTTACTTACCTGGACCGTCTCTGGGCAACCTGTGCCAAACTTCAGAGCCACACACCCCCCGTCCTAGCCCCCCGCAGCCCCTCGTCCGCCCTCCATGGCTAGGATTAAGTTGGTTCACACATGTTACATAAATGGAATCACACAGCCTGTAATCTTTTGTTACTGGCGCTTTTTTTTCCCATCAGCATAACTCCCTGGGGTTCATCCAGGTTTTTGCTGTATCCACAATTGGCTCCTTGTGGTGCTGAGCAGATCCGTGAGAGGGATGTTCTGCCCTTCAGCTCTTCATGCACTGGGGATACCTGGGTGGCTCCGTCGGTTGAGCGTCTGACTTCGGCTCAGGTCATGACCCCAGGGTTCTGGGATCCAGCCAGAACCTGTATCTGTATCAGGCTTCCTGCTCCGCGGGGAGCCTGCTTCTCCCTCTGCCTGCCGCTCCCCGTGCTTGTGCTCATTCTCTCTCTCTGAAAAACAAACAAAATCTTAAAAAAAAAAAAAAAGAAAAAGAAAAGAAAAAACACTTCTTCACGCACTGCAGCACTTTGGTGTGACCCCCTTTCAAAGAGAAAACAAACTTGCCCAGGGTCGCCCAGCTAGTAAGTGGCACTTAATACACATTCATGGGCACCCAATAGATGTTTATGGTACCAAGTTCAGCGCATCGAGGACACCTCACGCTCTGCTCTGGGGCTTTGCAGGGAGGAGCTGCTCGATAGAGGCTTGCCGGTGTCTTACGTTTACATAGGTAGCAGCCGCGTCTAATGAGCCCTGTGCCTGGGCAATCTCGAGAGAGGGTGTATGTCCCTCTCAGTGTCTTGCAGAAGCGCGCTCTCCCTGTTCCTTGGAATATCAGAAAAGGCACATTGGGGCGGTAAACATGACCATATACAGGGCCGGCACTTGATGGCCTAAAACGCCCAAAGCTATTGGTTCCCAGTTACTATCAGCCAAACTTGCACAGCATTTCGCATCTAATTTGCAGGTCGCTCATTTTTGCACAATCCCAAGAAACCCTCCCAGCTCCTGCTGCTTGTCGTCCACTCAGCCGTCCGGGGTCGGGCGGTGCTGCATCGGGGTCGGGCGGAGCCAGGGCAGCCTGCACAAACAGTGGGTTGGGTCCTGGATGTGCCCGCTTAAAGCTGAACGGCCCCCAGGCCGTGTGGCCCATGGAAGAGGAGCCGCCTGTTTGCCACTCAGCAGGGGCCTCCGGAGGCTTAATTAAGGAGGATTTGTGGAGCTGCTGGAAGTCCTCAACCTCAGGTGCAGAGAGCCAAATGCGATTAAGTGATTGGAAAGGAACCACAAGTCGGACGAGCCTCGCTCGTGGGCACAGCGCCCAGGAGACGGGTTAGCTTAAGCACCCTGCCGTCCCCCCATTGGGAGAGGTGAGGTCACGGGGAGCCCGCCCCAGCCTCCAGCGATACACTGGACACGAGTGGGTTGTCCAGACAGGGACCATCACAGAGGGCATTGGGGAAATGTGTCCCAGGGCCTCCGAGGGAACCCGTTTGGCTTTATTCCAATCAAGGCCTTACCAAGGGCCGTGCCTTAGAGGAACACATAAAGGGGGGTAGGTCCTGCCCTCAAGGAACTGCTAATGGGTTGACTTACCCTCAAAGCAAATAAGAAATTATTTAACGCCAAGCTAAATCATACCAGCCCTAAAGCCAGTGGTAGTTGTAGAAAGGACAGACGGTGTTATTTGGAGAAGGTGTCCTATAGGAGGTGGGAGGCGCGCCCGGGTATAGGATTGGCCAGGGAACAGGTTTCTCAGCGGTGCCAGGGGGACGTACACAAAGAGACATAAAACCAGACTTCAAAGTAATTTTGACCTCCCGGCAGGCCACCCAGGATTGTGTCCTCAGAGTCCTGGGAATGCCTGACTACTATTGTGGGATGCACTTCAGAGGACGAGCCCAAGAAGAGTGGACCCACCGTCGGGGGTGGTTGGGGCGGTGGAGGGTCCGCTGGGTGAAAAAAGGCAAGTGCAGGAGTGGGGCCAAGGTGTGCGTAACTCAGGACGCGGGCGGAGGTTCCGTACTGTAGGGACCTGGAAGGGGAGACGTCCCCCTGACATGGTGACGGAGGAAGAGCTGCCAGGGGGACAGGAGGCCCCATGAGGCCGTAAGGAGAGGTGGCCATGGAAGCGAAGCGTGGGGAAAGGCAGGCCCCAGGGGGTGGGGGCGAGCGCTGGAGGCACAGGTGTAGGGGAGAGCACTCCCAGAAGGAAGGGACGCAGCCCTGTGGGGTGATGCTGGCCAGAGCTCCAGAGCCCGCCGCCAAGAACCGCTGCTGGATGGAGCACAGCTGGGAGGCCGAGAAGCCGCTCACGGGGGTATCTGCAGGAGGCTCTGTGTGCAGAAGGACTGACAGACAGAAGGGGCATTTCGATGGCGGTTTCCAAAGGCGGGGAGACGATAAGGGGAGGAATCGGTTTCCTGAGGACGAGGGAGGGAAGAGGATGGTGTTTCCGGGGAGGAAACCTCCCTCCCAAGTCAGAGGGAAGCAAGAGGGAGTGGGCAGCCAGGAAGCGGGCAAAGGAGGCCCCGCCTGCCGGGTGCACCAGCCCCATGAGGCCGCAGGGGTGATGTTTGCAGAGGGCAGGGTGCGGATGGGAATATGGAGAGCAGCAGAGGAAGAACAGGGCTCTGCAGAGTGCGCCCGGGCGGCTCCGGGAGAGGAGTGAACAGACCACCGCGGAGGACGGGTGAGGCTAGAATCCGGGATCTGTGATAGGGCCGGGCTGTGGGCTTCCGTACTTATCCCGCAGTGCCTGGAGGACCAGAGGCAAGTGGGGAGAACCACTGAGTTTCTCACGGAGATGGGGCAGCCGTGGCCTGTTTCCCACACCACCCAGCCTTCTGCACAGAGACCCTCCTGGCCCGGCCTCCTGCTGCTTACAGCCCAGCGAGGAAGGCTGCTCGCCTGGCCTCACCGTCGGGGGAGCTCTCCGCTTCTCCGAGCTCGAGGCCATTTCTCCTTGGCCTGACTTATCAATGGGCCGGCTTCTAAAAGAGTCCCATTTGCCCTCCACGGCTCTCTCTGCGCCGTTCTCATTTTTCTCCCCTCCTCGATCTTGCAGCCGTAGCTTAATAGCCTGCAAGAGGGTCAGATTGGGAAGATGAATGCGGGCCTGTGGGGGACAGCGTCCTGCCTCTCCATTAGGGAGGTGATGGAAGGCAGGGAAACAGAATGGATAATCCAAGGAGACAAGCAGGCACAAGGAACAGCTTGCAGGATAATCCAGGGCGGCCACGCGGGCCTGGTGTGTGCCGTGAGGAGCTCACTGCCTCCGAGTAGCTGGTCTAATTAGGTCTGACTTCGAGGACGCTGGTTTCATATCCCAGGGCAGAGTAGGCAGTGAGAAGAAACCAGGGTGGGCAAAGAATGTTTGCTGGAAGGAAGCCACCAAGCGGACAGTCCTCTAGCACACACGTGAGCAGAGCGCAGGGTCTGTGTCGGCCGCCACTGTAAGACTTGGCACCCCGGAGCCGTCCAGATGCCGGCAGTTCAGCCCAGGACATAGCTCCCTAGGCAGCGTGTTCCTCGCATGTTGTGTGTTGACCCCTTAACAGCCACATGAACAGGGGAGAATGCCTGGGGGAATCCCATAGCGGTGGGGACAGGGCAGCGAGCCCGTGTACATCCCGGTGCCCACCCGGACCTTGCTCCCATGCCCCAGGTCCATGGACTGATGCCAGTGGGAGCTCTTTGCCAGAGGGACTGTGAAGACTCTCCCAGGGGCTACTGCCCTGCCCTCCCCCTACCCCCAGCATTGGCTGATGCCTCCTTTGCACCTTTGGCATCAGCTAGTTCAAGGTCCAGATGAAGGAGGAAGGGGAGGCCCTCTGAGGCAAAGCACGTGAGATTGAAGGGATATCCCAAAAGGCCACTGGAAATGGTCCAGTTGACCAACATGGGTTCTGCCCTCCCCTCTGGCCTCGGCGTCCTGTAGGATCTTGAGTAGCCACTGAAGCTTCCAGGGCCTCCATGTCCCTGCTGAGGCCAGCTTTCCATCTCGGCCCCTAGATGGTGAGGTTAGGAAAACCCGTTTCCAGTCATCCTGAAACCAAGCTGTGCCCTAGGCAGTGGCATCTCCCAGTCCTCCCAGATGACTTCTGACAGGGCTGGGTGGTGTTTCTCAGGGTCCAGACAAGGGACGGTGGCAAATCTGAAGCCATCTGACCTGTGCTGAAGGCCTCGTTCCTAGCTGTTTATCAGTTGTTTGACCTTGAGCAGGTTATCCTTTACCTGAAGGTGAATTTTTCATCCATAACACTCACACCTGTCTAACACAAGAGGTTTGGGAAAATCTAGTGAGATAATGTGTGAGAAAGCATTTGTGCAGATCCTTACATGTGCTGTCACTCTGAGAGGTTGAGAGGGAGGGGCTTGAGTCCCACTGAGCAGAGTTCACAGTGCAGCCATTTGGGAGTCTGTGGCTTGGACAAGTGGGTGAGTGTGTCTTTGTCTTGGTTTCATCTTCTGTAAGGGGGACCTAAGGAGGGCAGGTTAGGGGATTATTGTGAGGGTCAGGTGACATGGTGTTTGTAAAGGGTCAGGCACATGGCAAACCCTCCCCAAACATGGCTCCCCTCCCTGTATCTCAGCCTTCCCAGGCCTTCCAGTCAAGGTCATCTCAGAAGACATCCTTTACGTCCATTTTCAGACATTCAGCCGGTCCTGGTGTTCAGCTGTGGAAATATCAGCCCGTCCACACCCTCCCCACGGTCTTCTCTTTAGCCCTGTGTCTTCAGGCTTGGGTTTCTTCTTCCTGTCCAGCACAGGTGCTTGCTGAGGAATGCATGACGGGTCATACCCAGTCCCCAGTCCCCGTAGCCCGTGTCCCATTCCATGGTCCTCCACCTCTGCTTCCCTAGCCACAGCAGCACCAAGGGTACACGGGGACAGGAGTGCTGGAGAGGTCTCCTTGCTCAGAATAGTGCTTTTCCTTGATGAGGGAGCACACTCCCTGTCGTAATCCTTCTTTTTTTTTTTTTTAAGACTTTATTTATTTGAGAGAGAGTGAGCAAGCAAGAGAGAGAGAGAACGAGCAGAGGGAGAGGAAGAAGCAGAGTCTGCTGAGCAGACAGTCCGATGTGGGCCTCGATCCCAGGACCCTAGGATCTTGACCTGAGCCGAAGGCAGACACTTCACTGACTGAGCTGCCCAGACAACCCTGTCCTGACCCTTCTTACCCCAGAGAGCTGCCCCACTTTGCCCACGACTGCTTCCTCTATGCTGCAGCGTGGCCAACCTCTTACCCTCCCTGCCAAGGGCATCTGGGAGTCCTTAACCACCCAGCCACCCCCTCATGGCTGCCAGCAGGATGGCACTTAGGCCGTTTGACTGGGCAGATGCCCAAGCCCGTGTCATCTCATCTGTGAACCATGTGTCTCAGAAGTCCCCCTGGGAAGGTTGCAGATGTCAACAATGCACATTCCCAGGCAGTGCTCCAGACCAATGAAACAGATTCCAGGGCTCCCAGCATTCTGCATTTTACATAAGCGCCTGTGGGATGCTTACGTGCAGTAAAATTTGAAAACCTTGGGTGTCTTTTTTTTTTTCCTTCGTTTTTATCAAGGTAGAACTTACCCAGTGAAGCACGTAAATTGTTAAGTGTGTAGCTTGATGCATTCCTACATGGGGTTTGTAATAACCCCCCATGTGACCACAGCCCAGATGAGGACACAGAACCCCACCCCCCTGCAAGGGCTCCCTCATGCACCTTACACTCCAGAAACGCATGGAGAGGTGGCCACTGTTCACCGTTCCAGCAGCATAGGTTGGCTTTGCTGTTTCTGAATTTCATACGATTGGAATACGTGGATTTCTTCACTGAGTGCCATTTCATACCACCTACTCCTAAAAGCCCAGACAACTTCTCTTCCATTCCCTGCACTTGCCCTTCCTCCGGTAGGTAGGTAGATGGCTAGGTAGGCCGGCAGGTAGATAGGTCCTCACCTTAAACCCCACTTGTCACAACTTCCCCTCTGTCCTCCCCTCCTCCAGCCTTGTGGAGATCACAGGGTCACCAGCCTTCAAGCAGGAGTGCTCCTGGAGGCTCAACCCCCCTCGCCTGAGGTCCCGGAGGACTGATCCCGTTTCCCTGCCAGTCTCTGTGTCAGCTGCCAGGGCCCCTCATCTGTTGTGTGTGGACTGCGAGTGAGTCCAAGCACATTCCAGATGAAATTGGCCAATTGAAGGTACAAATGAAAAGACAAATGAGATGGAAATTGCCCAGAACAAGCCTACTTCTCTTCAGGAGGTACCGGTCCTGACACGCTGAGCGGAGCCCCCTCTTCGGGCCTTTCCCGCAGCTGAGGTCAGACAGGCTTCCTGGACGTGGGGAACCCCGTCCCCTTCGCACCGGGCCAGGCAGAGCAGCAGCCCGAGAGGCTTTGGGGGGAAGCTAGCAGGGGGGCGGGGGCATAAGCGGGGACAGGCAGAGGACACAAAGCAGCACAGACACAGGACAATACAGAAAGAAGGTTCTGTCATTCCAAAGAGAAGGAAAAGGAATATTCTGAGCATCTACCATGTGCCAGGCCATGTGCTGGGTGTTCAGACCACAAAGACTGACACAGCTTGCCCTTGAGAGCCTCCCAGCCCAGGGAAACAGAGAGAGAGAAAAGGCGTGAGGAGGACAGAGAAGGTAGAAGAGATGGAGGGCAGTGGTGCACACAGCTGGAAAGAGGAGCGAGAGCAAGCCCACCCCATCCTGCCCCCCACCCCAGCCAAGGCCATTTCAAGACCCGGGATGTGTTGGAGCAGTAGGTACAAAGCAGGGAGGAAGGAGCTGGGAGGAGCAGCAGCTCGGCCTGCCTCTCTCACCCCTGCGCCAGGGAGGGACCAGCCATGAGGGCAGCCCAGAGAGAGACCTCACACATAGCTAACTGGTTCTTTTTTTTTTTTTTTTTTAAGATTTTATTTATTTATTTGACAGAGAGAGATCACAAGTAGACAGAGAGGCAGGCAGAGAGAGAGGAGGGGAAGCAGGCTCCCTGCTGAGCAGCGAGCCCGATGCGGGACTCGATCCCAGGACTCTGGGATCATGACCTGAGCCGAAGGCAGCGGCTTAACCCACTGAGCCACCCAAGCGCCCCACTAACTGGTTCTTGGTAGCGTGACAAGGAGTGAGCTCACCAGTCTAGTGAATGGGATGAACCAATAAGCAAAATATTTGTACGGGGATATACTCTGTATTATGTAAAAAGGAGTAAAACAAAACAAAACAAAGCAAAAAAAACCCAGGAGTTTTCGATCCCTGGGTCTCGTGCATTTTCTGAGTCCAGGGAGTTGCAGAGAAGCAAGGCGTGCAAATTTGTTTTCATAGGGATCTAAGTGAAATACAATTTCTGTAATAATAATAATAATAATAATAATAATACTAGCAAACACTTATAAAGCACTTAGCATGAACCAGGCTGTTCTAAGCACTTGTGTTAGTTCATTTACATACTAAATATTGTTGGGGGGAAGGCAGGGACACTAATACATTTCAAAGCCAAACACAAGTGACTTTCAAACTATCTCCTCCTCACCCTAGCCTAACTCGCACATGAAGAAAGCTAACCCCTAAAAGAGCTCTGAGCCCACCCTCCCTCGCTTGGGTGACCGCAAAGCAGAAGTCCCGGGGGGCTAGATTTGGAAGCAGCTCCAGGAGCACTCGAATGATTCCAGATCTTGGGCCAGAGGGTCACCCTCTTCCGCCCTGTCCTCGTCCTCATCCTCTGAGCTGAGGTGCTCCAAGAAGGCCCCATGCTAGGTGCTCAGGGAGAGAGGGAGCCAGGAGACATCCTGAAGGTGATGGCTGGTCGTTAGGGTGAACACAGTCCTCTCTCTAAGGACTGCTCTCTACCCATTACCAGAGCCAGAATCCACATGCATCACACCACTGTAGATGTCACTGAGCCCAATTGTCACCAGGGAACTAGTTTCCATAGCGACAGAGGTACACCAGACCCTCGAAATCTCCAGGAATCCATCACAACCCTTCATGGGTCTATGGCGTGGAGACCGCCACGTAATTTTCCCCCATAAAATGCAGCCATGTAGGACTGAGAGCCGCAGCGAGGCTGGCTAGCGAGGGCAAAGTTCTCGAACTCAGCTGCCAGGACATTGCTCGGGATCAGGCTCCCAGCGCACTGTCTCCCGTCGGGTGGGGTTTGCCTGTTACAGGAGAAATCACTTTATGAGAAAACCGACCATGCTGACCATCTGCTGCTTTTCAAACCACAAAGCAAAGAAGTGACTTCAGTTAAACAGGGTGGACTAAACGCATCCATGGTCCCGTCTGCTGCTGTGCCCACATAAGAGCAAAGGAGTAAAAAAGACGCAAGCCTACCAGGGCAAGGGAGAGGAGAACACAGCCCATCGGCAATGCCTATGCCATCTGGGGAGTCGAGAAGCTAACTGACTTGGGTTGATAGAGAAATACTGGAGACTCCCATAGAGGAGCCAGTGAGGAAAGGGCAGATTCTTGCCCTAGAACCACAGAAAGGCTTGGAAATGGGTGACATCAGAAAACAGGGTCTAGACCAGGGCCCAACGCAGGAGAGTGATCCCCTAGAGGGATTCCTCACCCCATTTCATCACAGACCTATCCCTGCTTTACCCTAACAGCCTCCTGGAGAGAACTTGACTCATCAGGGACACTGAGCCCAACAAGTGCTGGCCTGGGGACATGGGGACAAGCATGGATGGAGATGAGACAATGTATTGAAAACTGGGGGGGTGGGTGCGGGTGCGTGCCTGGGTGGCTCAGTCGTTAAGCATCTGCCTTTGGCTCAGGTCATGATCCCAGGGTCCTGGGATTGAGCCCTGCCTCCAGCTCCCTGTTCAAGGGGGGAGCCTCTTTCTCCCTCTCCTGCTCTCCCTGCTTATGTTCTTTCTCTGTCAAATAAATAAAATCTTAAAAAAAATAAAAGAAAAGAAAACGAAGTTTGCTGCAAGTTTGCAAGCCAGTGGGCAAGCCCCTTGCCCATTTCCTCCTGCTGGCTTTGGAAATGCTGGCAGCTAGCCTGGCAAATGGACACTTCTGGGGGCTCTCCTGAACCCCCCCCCACCCTGTGGCCAGACCAGCAGTTACCAGGTTCGACCTATGCGAGCAGAGCTTCCGGGCACCTTCGAAATGCCTCACTCGTCAATATGAACCGGTGGCTAAGGGTTACTAGATTTTTGCGGAAAGCGTCAAATATTTAAAAAGAAGAAGAAGAAGAAGCATAAAGCCAAAGGAAACAGAAAACAACTTGAAGAAGCAAGTCCTATGCAAGGAGCCAAAGAAAACATACCCCACCATCACCACCAGCATCACCCTGGACATCCTCAGGGAGAGGAGAAGATTTGATGCCCATGGAACATCTCCGGGGCCTTTTTAAATTTTTGAGAAATCATTCACATACCATAAAATTCACCCTTTTAGAATACATAGTTTAGCGGTTTTCCATCTATTTACAAGGCTGTACACCCATCACCATTACCTAGTTCCAGAACATACTCATCATCCCCAAAAGAAACCTCATACCCATCAACAGTCACTCCCCATTCTTTCCTCCCCCGGCCCCTGGCAGCCACGAATCTACCCTCTGCCTCTGGACGTTTGCCTGTTCTAGACATTTCATAAGTGGAAACATACAACACGTGGCTCTCGTGACGCACTTTTTCACTCGGCATGTTCTCAGGTTGCATTCGTGTCGTGGCATGGGACAGCACTTCGCCCCTTCTCATGGCTGCACAATACTGCACTGTAGGACCGTTTCCTATGTTCTTCTTTCATGTATCACCTGATGGACATTTGGGTGATTTTTGCTCCTTAAGGAAAATGCAGAGAACAGGAATGAGCTCTTATAAATCAAAATAGATATTCTGCTTCCTTAAGTGAAAATGATTATTTCCAAATTGCAAGTATCCACCAGGTGCCCAGCACTATCAGTGAAAATAGGCTCTCGTGAAGACACGTTTTGAAATTTCAAAATATCGGGGATAAAGAGAAGATTCTACAAGTATCTAGGAAGAAAGAGACAGGCCTTAGGGTAAGCAGCAGACTTCTCCCCAGTACATTGGAAGCAAGCAGATAGTGGAAAAACGCCTTCAAACCTGCGAGGGAAAGTTTAATCTAAAATTGTATTTCTAGTCAACCTGTCGATTAATGACAGAGATCAATTAAAGACATTTTCAAACATGCAGATTTCCAAGAAACTTACTTCTTTTCAAAATAACTAAAGGATGTGCTGCTCCAAATTAAGAAAGATGACCTGAACCCCAGGGGGAGAGAGAGACAGAATGTTTACCACCATAGGAGAAAGCATGAAAGGATACACCAGCATCGCAGAGGTTAGCATGACGAGGTAGAAAAGGAGATTGCTGGGAGGAGAACCTAGGTGGCTTGGTCGGCTGAGCATCCCGACCCTTGATTTCAGCTCAGGTCGTGATTTCAGGCTTGTGTGATCCAGCCCTGCATGAGGCTCCACACTGAGCATGGAGCCTCCTTAAGATTCTTTCTCCATCTCGCTCTGCCACATGCCATCCCCTCCGCCCACCCCTGTACATTTTCTTTCTCAAAAAAAAAAAAAAAAAAAAAGTTTACATTTTCTCCATATGCTTTGCTGTATTTCCTAATTTTTTAATAACAGTGCTGTACCGTACCCAAATTACTGTCTATTTATTGGCAGATAGGGATAGAGAGCCCAAGGCAGGAGCGGTGCAGGGGAAAGACATGCTGCTCTGAGGACCCACAGGCTGCTCTCACCACCGCTCCCCTGCCCTGCTGGCGCCCCTCGAAGCTCCCGGGCTGCATCAGATCTGAGTGTCTTTCTGCTCTGCTGGGCTGAGAGTGGCCCCAGGACAGAGCTGGGTCTTAGTCATCTCATTTACCCCAGCAGACAGCAAGAACAGAATCTGTGCTTCAGCAAATGGAGAGAGGGAGGGAAGGAGGGAGAAAGAAAAAAAAAAAATAGGAAAGAGAAAACCCCCACAAAAGCTAGACCATAAACTGAACAAGACCCTGCGGTTGAGATGCCATGAAGATTTTATAGACCTCCTGGACGGGAGATCAGGTTAGCTAGTGATCAAGGAAAATGACCAGCCTTGGGCTTCCCTGGGGGTTCCCCAACCTGGGACCAGAGGAGCCAAATCTTGGAGTCGATCACTCCCCCCAGCATAGAACTTCAGAGTTGAGAGGGACTAGCTCTCACATACATGGCCAAGTCCTTTCACCTTGCAGATCAGAACCAGAAGCCCAGAGCTCCAGTGTGTGACCTTGTACAGGTCACTTCCCTGCTCTGGGCCTCAGTTTCTTCCCTTGTAAAACAAGGAAGAAAGATGAGGGGGATGTGCAGCTGTCCTCCAGCTCTGACCTTCCCGGGCTCTACGGCATCCCAGGAGAGGGAGGACCACCTCACCCGGCTTAGGTGGGGAATCCGCTCAAGGCACAGACTCCCAGGAGAGGGTAGAAGGCGGGGGGAAGCCTCCCCTTCCCAGCCAGCTCTTTCCATCACTGCCAGCAGCTTCTGAAATGCATACAGGTGCAGAACAGCCTGCGGCCTTTTCTCCCCCCAGGAAGTGGACCCTGGCCTGGGACAGCAAGGGTGCTCCCGGCTACCTGTGTCAGAGTCACCTGCTTGGGAGCGAGTTCAGCCTGCGGGTTTCTGGGCTCAGGGACCAGAGGAGTGGGATGGGTATTGGCATGTTCCCAAGTGCTCCAGGGGATCCTGGGGCATGTTGATTTGAGAAATGTCCGATTAAGGGGGCTGGTGTTTGGGAGAGGAGGTTCAGTGCTCGTGATCGAAATAACTACCATTTATCCAGTACCTGCTCCACGCGGGGCACTTTTGACATCTCTAATCTTTACAACCACCACCCTGTAAAGTAGGTATTATTACTGTAATTGTACAGAGGAGAAAACTGAGACCCAGAGCAATTAACTTGCCAGACATCAAGCAGCTAACCAGACAAAGAGCCAAAAATTTTAACTCCGGTCCTTCTTCGCTCCTCCACGACACAACCCTGGCTCCTTGCTTTGCGCCTAAACAGCTGCTGCTTGCCCATCCCCAGCATTTGGAGGTGACCGGCTGAACTGGGGGGTGGGGGGCGGTTCACAGGAAGGCAGTGGGACTGAGGAGGAGCAGAGTGGATGGAACAGGAAGCCCACTGCCCATCTCTGATTTCCCTGTCCCTCTAGCCCTAGGGCATTCTGCAGGCTCCTTGATGCCCTTTTGATAGGGTGTGAAGTGTCCACAGCCTCTGTCTTCCCTCCCTCCCTCCCTCCCTCCCATGGTCTCCCTAATTAAAGACACCTGGAATCCTTCCCCCACCCCGCCCCCCCGCTGTGTGCAGCTGGCAGTCCACCTGCAGCCCGCTGGGAAAGGTGGCCGTGGCACCTGGTACCCTAACACCCAGAAACAGCTGCGAGAGTTCAACTGGGGAAGGGAGGCGGAGCAAGGGAGGCCGTCATTCATAAACCCCTCCCTGGGGATGAGGTGGGTGCCAGGAGTTCTCACCTGCCTCCCACACATCCTGCCCCCCATACATCTTAGTCCCAGGTCCCCCTTCTAAAGAGTATTCTAAGTGTCCCCTAACCCTAACCCTCCCCCGAGAGGTGCCCACCTCAGAGCCTTTGCCGGCTGTTCCCTCTGCCTTACAGTGACCAACTGTTTGGCTTGCCCAAGACAAGGGGATTTTAGTGCTAACGCCAGGAAGTGGGGAGGGGAGAGATGGGTCACCCGACCCTGCCTCCTCCTCAGTCAGGTCTCTATCCACACGTCCCCTCCTCAAGGAGGTCTTCCCTGGCCCCTCAGGGGAAAATGGTACCAAGTCACTCTACCGTAATTCCGCATTTCGTTCCTGCACTCGTTTTCTATCGTTGCCATACATTTACTGTGAATTTAGCAGCTTAGGAACAGCACCGATGCGGTGTCTCACAGTTCTGTAGGTCAGAAGTCGGTCCGGGTTGGCTTGGCTGGTTTCTCTGCTCCA
Source organism: Enhydra lutris kenyoni (assembly GCF_002288905.1). NCBI lineage: Eukaryota > Metazoa > Chordata > Mammalia > Carnivora > Mustelidae > Enhydra > Enhydra lutris. The sequence continues at coordinate 7,657,665 of NW_019154109.1, read as the reverse complement.
GATTTCAAAAGGCCAAAATCCAGCGTCCGCTCTGGAGAGAATCTGCTTCCATGTTGGCTCCGGGGGCTGGTGGAATCTTGTTCCATGAGGTGATAGGACTGAGGTCCCTGTTTCCTGCTGGCTGTCAGCTCCTAGAGGCCTCTCTTTTACCTCCGTGTGTACATCTCAGAACCAGCAACACGACATGAAATGCTTCAGTGCTCGGGACCCCGCTTCTGCTTCCCCATGGAGAAGGGTCATTTTTCAGGGCTCGTGTGATTGGATTTCTCCCATCCAGATAATCCAGGGCACTCTCCCTAATCTTGAGGTCTTTAACCTTACTTGCCTCTGTGCTGTTCCTCTGGCTGTGTTAAGGCTAACACAGTACCAGGGAGGAGGGCATGGACATCTTTGGAGGGCCGTGCTGCTTCCCGTGTTCCTTCAGAGCCCTCGGCACTGTCTGGTGTCATACTAACTCACACGTTGCGTCCATTGTCCATCCGGCTCCATTATCATGAACTCCATGAGAAAAGAGATTGTGTCTCTGTTCACTGCAGTGTCCCTAACCCTCCTTAAACATCACCTACTGGCGCACAGTAGGCCATTGGTGTTTGTTGAATGAATAAATGCTGCCAGGGCTGTTGAATACTTAGTAGAAATGAGAACTTGTGGCAAGCAGAAGGCCGCTTCCCCAAGCCCACCCTTCAGCCGGTGGGATTGAGGGAGCTCGCTAGGGAGACGCCTACCTGAAGGCTAGGGCGCCCCCTCCTGGCAGCTGGAAGCCCTGAGCGCGTCCGGCTTCTGAGCCGCTGGACCTTCTGAACAGCGCCTTCCACAGCCCTGCCTTTCTGACCTGTTCTCCCCTCCTCCCATCCGGGACCCCCAGACCCTCAGTCTCTCCCTGCCCTGAGGATCCCCAAGGGCAGAAACCTGAGGCTCGGTGGCTGCCCTGAGCACCATGAGGAGGTGGAGGACCAGCCCAAGGGGAGACTGACTTGCCACGCCTCAAGCTGGGGTCAAAGCCAATCCACCTGGGACTTCAAACAATTAATTTCCCCAATCTGCAAAACGATCGGCTTCGGAGGGAAAACAATTAGCCCACTGCAAATTGTAATTGTCATCTCACTCCTGATTTTAATTTGGACTAATGAGGGCTAAGTGGTTCTGGCTTCCTCCTCCCCACCCTCAACGCGGCCCTGTGGCTCTGGGTCCTCACCTGCCGGCTGGGGTGGGGGGGCACTTAACCCTTAGCTGCCCGCCTTGCACCAGTGGCTAAGGGACACTTTTGGGCTGCCATGGGGCTGTGGCTGGGCTGAGCAGGAGAAAGCAGGTGCTGGCAGGAGGGCCGGGGAAAAAGAGAGTGCCTCTGGCCCACAGGGGAGCTGCCTGTTTACAAGGCTCCTAGGCAATCAAAGTTTTATTGAACAGAATTGACTACTGGCTCACTCCTCTGTCACAGCCAGTTAATTCGGGCTGCGCGGTCTCCGGGGACCCGCTTCCGGGAGCATCCGGCTGCCTCCCCTGGGCCAGGGCACCTCTGCCTGGTCTTGCCCTTCCCTTACCCACCCCACTGCTCTGGGGCAGCGAGGCTGTGATTCTCTGCAGCTGGGGGGGGCTCCTAGGCCCACCACATGCTAGTCATGGGGGTCAGGTGGGTGGTCTAATGCCGACTCCCTCGAAGCAGACAAAGGCCTTGAGAGGGAAGGGACTTGCTCTAGGTCACACAGAGGTCTGTCATGCTTTGTTATTACTGCTGAATTCTGTCCTCCCTCCCCAGACACTTCTTTCCTCTCATGCCCCAGGCTTGGCACCCAGCACAGTGCCTGGTGAACTGCAGATGCAGGGAAGGAGGAATGCAAAGTCCTGAGTCCTAGTCTGTGCCCCCCTACCACATCTGTCCGCGCTCTGATATGGCTGGTTTGATTCACTCATTCACACATCATCTGTTCTTGGCTGTCTGTGGTAGCAGTGTGCTGGGAGCCCTACTGGGTGCTGGGATCCAGAGACCAGCCTGCCCTCAAGGACATCCCAGTCCAGTGGTTCAGCCCAGGGCCCCAAACCCTCAGCAGATCACTCTTCAGGGAGAACTGACCCCAAGTTGTAAAGGAACCAACCCTAGCTCCTGGCTTCTGCTCCGGGCTGGGGGGCAACCCTCAGCTCACCCACATCTTTGAGTGGCTTGGGCTTGTAAGTTTGGAACCAGGAACCCTGAGCTCTTGTCCTGGCTTTCTCGCTGATGTGCTCTGTGGCCTCACACACGTCCCTTCCCTGGGCCCCTGGGCACCGGGCTCTGCAGCGCTCATCTCTGGATCCTGCGACTATGGCAGAGCCTTCTCCTGGCCTCGCGTGCTGGTGGAAGTCTAGTCCAGGCCTGCCACCACCACCAGGTAGCCTGGAACCCCTGGGCCTCCTGTTCCTCATCTGCTGAATGGGGACAGTGATGACAAAAGTGTGTTGCATGGTGACAACCTCCATGCAGGGGAAAATGTTTACAAAGCAGAGGACAAGCGCCAAGGGTGCACGTGAGCCTGTGAGGAAACCCTGCCGTCACACAAAGGACGGTGGTGTTGGCGTGTCCTGATGGTCCCCACGGCCCCTCAGATGCCACCCCTTAGCCCAGTGGAGGCACATGGAGAGGGGGAGGCATACGGAACTGGGAACTGGGAGAAGAAGGGCTTTCCTGTCTCTGAGCCTCAGCCTCCTGAGGCCACGGGACTGGTCCTGTCCCAGGCAGCTACCCTGACACCCCGAGCCCCGCAGTGCAGACTCCTCTGACGTGAGGGCCACTGTGAGAGCTCGCAGCTTCTCTGTGCCTGCCCAGGGTCCTCTTGCTGGCTCCTGGGGGAAGGCTGCGCTACTCCAACCTTCTCCTCCTCTTTACATTTTCTCCATCATCTTCCCCCTCCCCTCGTACACCCCCAGGCCCCGACCCCTTCAGTTCCAGCCCTCTTGTCTCCCCCACAGTTTGTCAGGTCTTTGGTGGCTTTAGCTGGGCCACCTGCCTCAAATTCCTGCCCTCCTGACGCTGCCCCCACCCCTGCTGCAGCGCCACACCTCCCTCCTGCCCCTCCTTGGCGGGGCCCGAGGGGAGGGTGTCGGGAGATCAGGTCCACAGCCTCAATGCCAGGCCGCTCAGAGGGAGCTTAGAACCCATCATCATACGCCCGTCTCTTGTCACTGAAGGAGAGGAACCAGCCACTCCAGTGCGGCTGCCTCCTCAGGGCGGACGTTCTCTCGGGAACCCCTCCTGCTGCAGCGTGAGCCGTGACCCCAAGTGTCCAGGTGTGTGGTCACCTGTGCACCCCCCCCAGCTTTCCCTCCTTCGTAATGCATGCCTGGTCTTCTGCTTCTGCTCAAACATCTCACACCCAGCTGCTGAGGGGATTGACGGAAAGGAAGCCGGCTCCCTGGAGAAGTGGGTGTCCCGCTGGGGATGGGAGGGGAGGGTTCTGTCCTCCTCAGAGTCACTAGACCTGGGACCTCCCTCTGTGGCTATCAAACAACACCTCCAGAGTGCGTTAAGCACGGAGGTTCCTGGGCCTCACCTCAGAGAGTCCAAAGCTGGGAGTCTGGGGTGGGTTCCAGGAATCATCATGAGGAACAGGAGCTCTCGCTGCATTTATGACTCAGGGGGACCATAGAACACCTTGGGGAGACACTGTTCTGGATCCACCAAGAGGAGCTCTTGTCTCTTGCTCTTTTTTTTTTTAAGATTTTATTTATTTATTTATTTGACAGACAGACAGAGATCACAAGTAGGCAGAGAGGCAGGCGGGGGGTGGGGGCGGGAAGCAGGCTCCCCTCTGAGCAGAGAGCCCGATGCAGGGCTCGATCCCAGGACCCTGGGATCATGACCTGAGCCGAAGGCAGAGGCTTTAATCCACTGAGCCACCCAGGCACCCCTTGTCTCTTGCTCTTTAAGGCCTTGGAGTTTAGGGTCAGAGAGAGAAGCCATCAGCTCCCCATTCTGGCCGGTCAGAGGCCTCGAGGCCAGACTGACCCTAGGATTTCCTCATGCTGCCTTGCTCGCCCTGGTAATCCTGACCTGTGTCCCCAGTGCACTGACTGGGAAGTGGGAGCCACCGGAGAGGAGAGGGGCTGGTCGGGGGCGGCAGCTGGGAGCAGGGACAATCTCTGTGGGAAGGAGATTCCTTTCCCCAGGGATAAGGCAATGCTGTCATGTCCCTGGCTAAAGGTTTTAGGCTCCTCTCCCCTTCTGTAGACATACCTGTGATCAGAGCACTTTGAATTCTTCGCCTGGGCTCCCTCAGCTGGTCACAGCCCCAGGGGTCAGATTCAGATGCTCTAGAAGCTTTGGAACAGCCCCTGGCTGGTTTTAGACCCAAACCCAGAGGGCAGTGCTGTCTTTGCAGGAAGGTGCGAGCACATCATGTCACCCTAGGACACGCAGGAGCACCAGTGCTGCACCCCCTCCCCTCCCTGGGCCACTAGGGCTCCTTGCCCCTCAAAATGATGCAGATGAGGAAACAGGCTCCCGGAGATCAGGTAATTCATAGTAAGGGTCTGACTTTTGGGAGCACTCAAGGCACAGGCCCAATCCTTTGGTTTTACAGTAGAAAATCGAGATCTACAAAGGGGTAGTGGTTTCGGATTCTCATGGAGAGCAGAAGAGCTAAGCGTGCAGCTAATCAGTGATGAGGCTTAGAATAACATTCAGCCCTGCCCCCAGGATGCGGGGCAGGGGAGGGGGCCCCCCCGCCATGGAGCTGGTGTCAGGCCACGCCTTTTCCACACATCACATGATTTGGTCCTCACACCTGCCTCCCAAGAACACACTACCACTGTTTCACGTTTGACGAGATGAGAAGTCTTCGGAGATGAGAAGACTCAGAGAGGTCAAACGACTCAACCAAGAATCCTTGAGTAAGGTGTGGAGGTGGGATTTGAACTGAAGTCTTTCTGACTTTCTGATTTGTGATGCAAATCACATGTATGATTTTTTTTTTTAAGACTTCACTTATTTATTTGACAGAGAGAAAGAGATCACAAGTAGACAGAGCAGCAGATAGAGAGAGAGGAGGAAGCAGGCTCCCTGCTGAGCAGAGAGCCTGATGTGGGGCCCGATCCTAGGACCCCGAGACCATGACCTGAACCGAAGGTAGAGGCTTAACCCACTGAGCCACCCATGTGCTCCCACATGTATGATTTTAACATGCCTGCAGCCACATTACAAAGTAACAAGTCACAGGTGAAGTTAATACTGTTATTTAACCCACTATATCCCCAAAATGCTCATTTCAGAATTTCATCAGGATATTATTAATGAGGTATTTTGCGTTCTTTGTCCACATTAAATGTTCTCAAGCTGGTGTGCATTTGCACGTAGAGTGTTGTGTCACTTTGGCCATGTCCCCAAAGCCGGATGACACACATGGGAGCTACCATATTGGACAGGGTGACTCAGCATAAAATTTGGAGTCATATCCCTTGGTGTCTGCTGCCCCTGACTTCCTGCTGGCCTCAGGGAGCAGCTCCCCCTTCCTCTGGGTTTTCTCCAGACTGTGCTCTTCTTCCCCTCCCTCTCACCCAGCGCACCTTCAGTCTCTCTCATCTGCTGTCCCTCCTTTTCTCTCTCCTGGAGAAGGCCTTGTTGTCAGACAAGAGACCTTTAAATAGGTGAGACAAAGGTGACAAATGTCCCTCATTTACATTCAGGTTCTCTCTGGCGTTTTTCGGCCCTGTTGAGTGACACCTCTATCAAAACATCTCATTTGGAAATGTCAGAGTGGCCTTTGATAAGTCATCCGTCACCCTGATGGTGGCTGACAGACGGGGGACCGTGCGGTAGCATCTAATACACTAGAACGCGTCTTTTACAATTGCGTACTATTTTATTTATTCAAAGTGGCATGAAATTTCTCTTGAAGGAAAGAAACCGTTAACCTTGCCACACCAGGCTCCTCAAGGGCTTCTTCTGCCATCGCTTTCCAGCTTCCTTTCCCACCTGGTGGTAGAATCTTCCAGGTCCTGCAGGTCAAGCTCTTGGGCAGCTCCTCTCCCACTCCCGCAGGAGTCAAGCCAGCCACCCTCGTAACACCCTTACAGGTCGCTGTCAGAGCTACTGGCCCTTGCAGGGCCCTGGCTCTGAATCCAGGTGCTTGGTGTTGTCCGTGAATCTCACCTGGGTCCGGAAGCAGGGAGGAGATCGAGCCTCCTTCTCAGGCAGCCACCATCTTCCTGGATGCAAATGCTGGTCCCTCTTTCCTTCCTCTTCTCCCTCCTGCCCTGCCCCAGCACCTGCAGCCCTCCGAGCCTGCCTGCAGCTGCTCTCCCCAAGGGGCTCTACTGCTCCCCCAGCTGTGCCCTAACCCAAGCATCTACCGTCCCTACTTTCTCTCAGTTTCAACAGGAACAAGTGTAGATTTTTGGAAAGGAATGGTCACTAAAAACTAAAGAAAAACAATAACACACGTGGGGAAAAAATAACCTCAAAAAAGTTTTTTTCAGATCACATATTTCTGATCAGAAATAAAGGCAACTCAAGTCCCTGATGAGATGGGCTAGTTCAGTCCAAGCAGCCTGCTCCTGGCTCTTTCCCCCACTTCACCCTTGTGTCTGGAGTGCCCCCCCCCCCCGTTTCTCACTCTGGAGGGCTTCCTCCCCAACCCTCCTGCAACTTTCTCACCACCATTTGGGGGTTGAGGCTTTGGCCAAACAGTGCAGGTAACCAAACATGGTGGGTTAGAAACAGGCAGAACATAGGCTCCCGAGTTGTCACTGAGTTAGAGGAAGAAATTGCTATGCTGGGCACCTGGGTGGCTCAGTCCGTTAAGTGTTGGACTCTTGCTTTCAGCTCAGGTCATGATCTCAGGTCATGAGATCGAGCCCTGCATGGGGCTCTCTACTCAGTGGGGAGTCTGCTGGAGATTCTCTCTCTCTCCTTTCCTCTGCCCCTACCCCTGCTTGTGCTCTCTCTCTCCAAAATAAATAAATAAGTCTTTAAAAAAAAGAAAAGAAAACATTTTTCGTTGTGAGCCTTTCCCCCATTCCTGTTTCGTCTGGGTGCTGTGTGATGATTTCCGCAGAAGATAGCATCTTGTAAAGAAAAGAACGCTACTCCAGACCTGAACCAACTCGGCTCTCATTTTGGCTCCGTGCCACTTCGTGCATGGCTCTCTGCCAGGAAGCCACCTCTGAGCCTCAGTGTACCTCATCTGTGAGATGGGTCAAGGAAGCCAGTCTCGTAGAGCTAGACCTAACACTGCCAGTGCTCACGATTGTCAGCCCCCTTCCCCAGCCCCTCCTCAGCCTCTCCTCCCATGCAGGTATGAGGTGGAGAAGGTTCCAGGTTTCTTCTTCCCTTGCCTCCTGGCTTGGAGTAGCCACGTGCGGAATCCAGATGGGATGCGCATGTCAGCCTCTGTCACCTGCCTATGAGTCTAGTCGGGACACAGGGCTGGGCCCCACGTCAGCGGGACGCAAGCAAGCCACCTTTGAGGAGGGACTGCCCCCGTCACAGGAAGCCTTCTGTTAAGGGGGACCCCACTGCCAGCCTCGGACAAACGCACCATTTGTTATTTTACCCCAGCCTACATTTATTGACCACAGACCGCTTCCCAGACTCTGTGCGAGGTTGAGGGGAGGCCGGGAGGGACCAGGCCCAGCCCAGGCTCTGCGGAAGCCCAGACTAGGGAGGCAGATGGGCTTTTCATGGTGCCCGCTAAGCCAGGGAAGGTGCTGTGGGAGCAAACCGAGGGAGAGAATGTGTCGCAGGGGAGTTGACAATTGAGCTGGCGCTTGGAGGATAATTATGAGCTCCCCAACCAGAGAATGGAAGGACATTCCAGAAAAACAAGTTCAAAGGCCTGAAAGCACAAAAGAGAGCAGCTTTTAGAGGAAGAGAAGAGGAGGGAAAGGCCTGGAGAGGTGGGCAGGGATGGGACTTGGTGGGGGGGAGAGAGGTTGGGTGGGCAGCTATGGCTGGAGGAGCCTAGGGGTCAGCCCTTTGATCGAGGGGAGCCGTGACCTCTTGCATCACAGAGAAAGAGATGGAATGGAGGCTGTGGGATCCTGACAGGATGTATAGATGGCAGTTGTGGAATGTCAGGACTGAGCACTATAAGGGACACTTCATGGAGGATGAGGGGCCCCAGGAGAGCCAGGAAAAATCAAAAGATCAGAAGATTCTGGTTGATGTGGGGAAAGTGACCTCTAATTGCCATTGACGTGTCACCCACAACCACGCACCCAGGGCACCCTTTCCTCTGATATTGTAGTGACGCAGCAGATGGATGGAGGCGTGCAGGTCCCCACGTGGGCCTGCCAGGGAGGAGAACTCATCGGCTGAGCTCCTTCTGTGTACCTGCACTAGGCCAAATTGCCAGCATTGCCTCATTTAATCCTCGGGATAACCCTGTGAGGTATTATTCCCATTCGACAGGTAGAGAAACTGACAGAGAGGCTGAGTAACTCGTTCAAGGTCACACAGCTAGGAAGACACAGAAGTGGGATATGAACTCAGCTACCAAAAGGCTTTGTTCTTTCCACGCTGCCCTGCAGAATGTTGGGTTCCCAGCTTCCTCTACCTGATCTCCTCTTAGCCCTGGGGTTCTGGAGGAGTGTATACGACACTGATGCCGCCTTCATCGTTAGAAGGCTGTCACTGGGGTGACAGGGAACAGTAGATACGGAGATGTCACAGTGAGAAAAATGAGGTGAGGGGGAAGGCACTCCATCACTGCCTTTGGCTTCGAGGCAGTCACGGCTCAGCCTGGCAAAAGACTCCGTTATCGTCCTGCTGTAGCTATGTCCCCAAAGTCATCCTAGCCCCCCTCTTCAAGCAGGTGGAATCCAGGCCTCAGAATCCACCTCTGCATCAGGAAGATGAAGTAACCTTGGCCAGCCCATCATCATCAGAACTGACCAAGGAAGAGGGCGGTGCTTCTTAACATTTTGGGATCTATGACCCCACTGAGAATCTGATGTAAGCGTTGGCCCTTCTCTTCAGGAAAAAACACACACACGTGTGTGCGCACAATTGTAGGTACTTCCACACTCTTCAGTCCATCTGTAGACTCGAGATTCAGTAGGCTTTCTCCCTGGAGATGCTGGGAGTATACGATCATGATAAACATAGTTCCTGACCTTGTCTCCTCTCCTGACCCCTTCTTTGTCCTACAGTGTTTGGAGAAAGCAAAGGAAATGCTCAACTCAGGTCTAGTAATTGGTTTCAAGAGTGTGTGTGCGATGAGGTTGAAGACGCTGGCCTCAAGAGAGCCTTGTCTTCTCTGCGTGTTGAATTGCTGGCTGTTCTTTATGTCCATCAGGGAATGGGCATGTGCCTGGGGAATCTGTCGTGGGTTCTCTGTCTGAAACTCCATCCAGCTCCCCGCCACTCAGGACCCTGGGAGCTCCAGCTTGAACCACATTCACTGGAAAATGCTTTGGAGGAGAAGAGCCCATTGTGGCAAGGTCCCCCCAACCCTGGCCACCCCCGGAAGCTCCTGTCCCTCCCTGAGTGGAAACACGTACGCTCTGAATAAAGCTGCCTTATCACCTGTTTAAACTAGACATTGGGTGCGTGATGATTCCTGGCTGGGACCAGAGAAAGCCCTCAGCCATCCTCTGCAGGGACCGGGCCTGCCGGCTGTGTCCCTACTGGCTGCAGGAGCAGGGCGGCAGTCCTCCTGACGCAGAACGGGCTGTGTGGGGAAGACCAGGGGGTTGGGGGGGGGTGGCTTTGGAGGTTGGGCAAAGACCGCTGACCCCTCGCTCCCTCCCTGACCCTCTCCAACTCCTGGGCACGAGGTCATCCCAGAAGGTGAGGGGGATGGAGTGGGGAGGCCTGGGGTCAATTCCCAGCCCTGCTGTGGCACTCAGAGGGCAGCTCCCAGCACAGATCTGTCTCTTGTACACCTGCACTGGCCACCCAGCCCCGAGTCGGAAAGTGTGGTGACACAAGGCTTCCCGGGCCCCAAGGTAAGGCTGTAACGCCTGCAGGTTTGCTGTCGGCCCAGGATTCTGAGGTCTGGCGAGAGACGTGCTGGAGAAATATAAGCTACAGCTGTGTTAATTATTATTATTTTTATCGTTATTACAGAAAGGAATGTTCCCCTGTTAAATCCCTGGGAAAATGGCTCTAAAAGCAAGTCGGCACCACCCAGGACTTGCGTCCAGGAAAGCAAGCCCTGGCGAGGTCCGGCCTCCAAATCCGCCCCTCCCAGCTAGTTCACCTGGCTGGGCGCCCACCTCCCTGCCCGCCGCCTCCCCCAACACACACACATGCTCATGCAACATACGCACACGCTCACACGTGCACACATACACATGTACCCTGCCCGTGCCGCTCCGGCAGAGGGAAGGGTGATGAGTCCCTGGAACACTCTGGAAGAAAAGCTGGTGAGCCTCTAGGTAGCAGAGCCATGTGAGGGTCCGCAGGAAGACCCCCTGCTTTCGTTGTTCTGGAGATTTCTGTTTAGCACACATCATCCCGTCGGCTCCCTGCCAGCCTAGCAGTTGAGGGCGTTAGCATCGCACAGGGCCGGACTTGAGGCACGGCTTCTACAGGTGCTAGCTGTGTGGTCTTCGGCCAGTTGCTTAACTTCTCTGTGCTGTCACTTCCCTTTCACTCTCACGGTGGCAGGGGGTGGGGGACAGATTGTGTGGACTAAATAAGAAATAAGCTTTGTAAAAGGCCCAGCACCCGGTAAGCATTCAATAAATGGTACCTATTGAAATTCAAGACAGACATTCTTGTCAGCATTTGGCAGATGAAAAGAAACGGGGCTCCGTGAGATTGTCCCAAAGTTGGTAAGTGGCAGAGCTGGGATTAGAACCTGCGAAGTTCCACCCAGACCAGTTCTCTTACTGCCAAACCCTTTGGAGGCAGATTTTTCCTGGGGACTTGGCGGCAGTGTGGAACTGAGGTCCCTTGAATTGGGCCTTTGGCCCTCTGCAGCAGCCAGCTCTGTTCTCCCTGACGTCCCCTCCCCCCACCACTGCACACCCAACCGCCCCTCCAGGGACTTCCCAATGGGGTCAGCAGGGCTAGCACCACAGCTGTGGCTTGGTCCTGCTAAGTGGAGTTAGTGGGGACAGGTAGGGGAGACCCTGGAGCCAGGTGGAAACCTGAGGGTCTGGCAGGGGCAGGGAGAGGATGGTGATGGATGAGGAGCTAGGTGGGGGAGGGGCAGAAGACCCAGGCCTCCGGGAGGAGCGGGGTACGCTACAGCTCCCCAGGGCCCCTTCCAGGACGACGCAGCCCACATTTGCAAAACCTGTGTCTTCCTATCAGAGAAGAGCACATCTTTAAGCCCGGTGGGAAATCCAACTATTAAATTTGCTTTTCAGATATAACACGATTGTGACTTTATGGTACATGAATTATATCTCAACACTGTTATTAAAATATATAATCGTGTAATACATACGTGTAGATGCCCATGTACATGTCTTGTATATGTTTTATATAGATATGCGTTGTCAAGAGCACTGGTTCTTGCCCTTGACTAGCTGTATGACCTTGGGAAAAAGGCTTCATTTCTTTTTAGCCTCAGCCTTGCCATCTGCCTAATGGGGATAACAGAGTTATCCCGGCTGGGTGGCTGGAGTGGAACCCACTCTGCAGGGCGAAAGAGGAGAAGATCCCCAGCCTTGGAAGGTAGCAGGGGGTCATGCCTTGAGTCCTGGCCTCTGCACTCTGCCTGCCTGCGCTTACTGCTCCGCCACGCATTGTACTTACGAGATCTTGGGCAAGCTGTTTAGCATCATTAAGCCTCAGTTTCCCTTGCTCTAAAAGGGGAATGCCAGCAGTTCCTACTCCGAGGGCGTGGAAGGGTTCAGTGAGATAATGCCTGGGAAGCACAGAGCTTGGGGCGGGCAACGTGAGGCATGTGTAGTGGGACCCGCAGCACGGGGTCGGAGGCCTGGGCCCAGAGGTACTGAGTGTGAAGGCGCTCTGTGAATGGCGACCCACAGGGTCCGTGCTGCTGATCACGGTCCCCAGACTGCCGCCTGCAGACCTAGGCCAAGGTCCAAGCTGGGGGCTGGGGGGGTGGCAGTCACAGCTGGGACCCCCTACGCTCAGTGATTGCTTTCATGAAGCAGAAGGGAGGCCAGAAAAAAGCAAAGCAAAGCAAAGAAAACCCCAGCAAATTCTCTATCCTCCCCCAGTTATGCAGCTCCTGGGGGATCTGAGCTGCATAATACAATGGGATTTAATAAAATACCTTTAACTCACAAAGTTTGTCTGCTGCCAGCCAGCTCCTTAATTAAATCGCCTAATGCTGCTTTGCGACGGCAGCGAGACTCGCGTGTTTAAAGGGCACCGTGTTGCCATGGCGCTCCCCCAGCCGGGGGGGGGGGGGGGGGGCGGGGGGGGGGGCATGCAGATGAGGCGCAGGGTGGCCCTACCTGCAGTGTCCTCCCCGCCACCCGCGTGCACACACGCACTCGCACATGCACACGCACACACTGCAATAGCCTCTGATCTGATTTTTCTGGGAAAGCATCAAATCCTTGCTAAGAATGCTGAGCCAGGGCTTTAGAAAGGCGACACTCCAGGGCATCTGAGCACAGCGAGGCCAGCTGCCGGGCAGGGCCACCATGGGTCCCAGGCAGAGCTCTGGGCGCTCGTGGCCACCCCGTGAAGCGGGGGGTGGGGGACAGCCTGGCCCCTCCCTGGCCGCTTGCTCCGGTCTCCCCGGGTGCAGTGTACAAATATACTTCCCAGCATGTGCCCCGACCTAAGAAGGGTAGGAAGTACTGGGCAAGATTCTGATTGGTTTGATGAGAACTGGAGGAGTGGGCGGGGTTGGGGGGGGTGATGTTCTTTCACACAGGGAGGGTGAAGGAAAGAGAAACACACATGCGTGTGGGATTTTTCCGTCCGATGCAGTGGTTCTTAGTCCTGGCTTCCTATTAAACCACTTGGGAATTCCCCCCCCCAATATTTTACACGAAGCGTTTGAAATATATGGCGAAGTTGAAGGGATTTGGCAACGAACAACCATATACCACCATCCAGATTCTACCCTTAACCTTTTCCTAGACTTGTTCTCACCTCCCTCTCCCATCTATCCATAAATCCATTTTATTTTTGGTGCATTTCAAAGGAAATTGCAGACATCAGTACACTTTGCCCTACATACTTCAGCATCAACGACAACGGAGTTCAATTTCGGTTTACAGGGTTTTCTCTTTTGATATAAGATTTACATACAAAGAAATCCTGGAGAGGTTTTTTGTTTTTTGTTTTTAATACCATGCCTGCATCGTATCCCCAGAGATCGATCTCACTGGACTGGAGTGGGATGTAGGCACCAGAGTATTTTAAGAGATCCCTGTATACACGGGGGTGCGTGGGCAGCTCAGTCAGTTAAGCGTGTGACTCTTGGTCTTGGCTCAGGTCTTGATCTCAAGGTTGGGAGTCCCCCGCCTTGGGGAGCTTCCCAGCGTGGAATTGCTTTTAAAAAGTGAAATAAAAATAAAAATAAAAATAAATGCAATGCTGCAGCCAGAGTTGAGAAACAGATATAATAAGAAGCAAAAGACTTTATTTTTATTTCCCCCAAGCAGAACGTAGAGGTCCTCTGCCCGCTTCCCTTCCCCTGCTGCTCTCCATGTGTGCATCGTACAACCATGTCCATGCTTCGTTGGGGGAGGGAGATCCCCTGGGTGCATGTGAATCCACTCATTCTTGAGTTAGCATTATATTATACACATCTAATGTGTATTTCCAGTGGCAAAGGCCATACCTGTTTCAGATTCCGTACCTGTCACTGTGATGAAACCATACAAATTTTCATATGATGAATAGGGTACTTATGAAATGGCAGTAGATGGTGGAGGTGATGGGTGTGGTGATGGCAGCCAGGGTGGCACGATGGGGCTGGTGCTACTGGTGGAGATGGCAAGCTGCAGGTGGGGCGCAGCGGTGAATCTGAGGGCACAGCGCTGTGGCGATCATTATCCTGGTAATGCTGCTGGTGTCACCCATCCTGCGGGGACAGCGTGCAAAGAGATGCTCCTTCTCCTTGCTAATACTGTCTGGGAAAAATGTTGGTTGTCCCAGGGCCGGGAGGTGGGTCCCTCTATCTGAGAACACCACTGCATTCAGAGAAACTACCTGAGAACCTTATCTGCCCCCAGAGACCTGGAAGAGGGCCTGACAGAGTGGCAGCAGCTCCACGTTCAGCTACCCCGTCCCACTGCACTTGAACAAGACCCAGCTCCCGTATTAACTCCAAATGGATCATTAGGAAAGTGTATTTAAGACGAACAGTCCTGGGAGCCAGCCGGAGTGGGATGCCAGCCATCTCATGATCAATAGAGATTTTATTTGCTGCCTACGTGGTTTCCTGTTCCTTTCATGCCTGGTACGCTCGCGGGAAGACAGAGGAGAAGTGCTCTGGGTCCCTCTCCGTTAACCCAGGCAGGAGAGGCCGAGGGGCACCAAGTCCCAGAACACTCCCGATCTCTCATTATGCCTGCTAGCTGGCGTCCCTCTGAACTGTCCTGGGCTGCCGGGTTTCAGAGAGATTTTAAAGGATGAGAATGAGGTTGGGCTGCTAAGACATACTATCCTTTTAAAATATATGCATAAATAAGCCCATAGAATGATGCCAGAAAATACCTATAAAATAATGTTGTCCAATCCTTTCATTTTACAGATGAGAAAACCAAGGCCAAGTGGGCAGCAAATAAGAGAGTGTTGAGAACAACAGTAAAAATCCCGCTCGTGGATATAACATCTCTAACGATGCAGACGTCTCACACCTGGGATCTGACCGGGTTTTTAGACCAGGCCAACGAGCTGGCAACAACTTCCTGCCCATCTGGCAGACGGTTCCTGGGCCCCTTCCCAGACTCTTGCCGCCAGCGATGAGCCCTTCGTGACATATTTGTAGCACTGACGGTTCAGAGTGCACCCTTCACACTCATGTGCTCATCTCCTCCATACCCTATCTCTGCATGAAAGACAGACGGTACTAGTCTTATCCCTGTTTTTCAGAGGAGAAAACAGAGGATCATAGAGGGGAAGCATCTTGCCAAGCTTGCACAGTTGGTAAATGGCAGAATGGGAACCAGGATTCAAGTGTCCTGTGTCCATGGGCCAGGGCTGCCATCGCAAAGTACCAGGAACCAGGGGTGGTTAAAAACAGTAGAAATTTATTGTCTCTGTGCTGGAGGCCTGAAGCCTGGAGTCAAGGTGTGGCAGGGCCACACCCACTCTAAAACCCCAGGGGAGACTCCTTGCTCCGCTCCCCCTAGCTCCCGGAACTGGCCGTTGGCCTTTGGCCGTAGGCGGTCCTCAGCTCTCCGCTGTAGCCATCACATGGATTTCTCCCTGTGCCTCTCTGCGTCCAGACTTTCCTCCTCTTATAAGGATACCAATCCCTGGAGGAGGACCCTCCTTAACGCAGTATGAACTCATCCTAACTTGATTACATCAGCAAAGGTCCGATTTCCAGATTAAGGTCACATTCACAGGTACTGGGAGTTGGGACTTAAATATATCTTTGGGGGGAAGCGGTGTTCAGAGTTCAACCCATAATGGTCCCTATCCCAAGCCCATGTCCTTCTACAACATGCTGTTTACATGCTGTGCTCCATCCCACCCCCCTCTGTCCTCCCTATGTGCCACCAAGGACAAAGTGCTCCCCTCTTCTGCAGTGCAGAAAGTGGGGGCTGGCTGGGCCATGCTTCGTCTTCTGCTCTTCCCAAAGTATTACGAGCTACTAAGTAGAATTGTGAAATATAGGTGGGCTTTTTATCTTTTTTATTCTCAGACAGTAAAAATCATTGAGACTTGTCCTAATTAGTTTAATTTTGAAGTTTCTAAATATTGATTTAACCTCCACTCCTTTGTACTTGCTGCAGTCACTGAATTATGCCTGTTATTGATTACAGAGGGAAGCATTTCCATCCGCCAGGCTGTGCGGCATCTGGGAGCCCTTGGTCCCCCAGCAAGTGCACTGGGCTCAGAAGGCACAGACAGGCTTGGAGGAGAGGGTACCTCTGCCAGACTGGAAAGGGCCTTCCTTTTCCAAAGAAGGAGAGCTGTTCAGCATAGGCCATGGGCCAGTTTTTTTCTCTTGCGTTGGCCCACACCAAAGGAAGTTAAATAAGAAGTCACTGGAAATCTCCCCCATTGCATTCTGGGTCCTAGGAGAACTGGGCAGTGGGGGGTGGGGCCAAGGTCTAGAGCACAGGTTTTGGAAAGCAGCCCTTAGGCTTTGGCAACAGCCAGAACCTCGTCTGGGTCATGTCTCTACCAGCTAGACCTTCTTGAGCAAGGTCCCTGCCCTCTCACGTCTGGGAAACGGGGCTCTAACCCCCTCCCACAGTGTGCCTCCAAGCGCTCAGCGCAGGCTCATGTCAGGCTGCTGGCCCGAGGCCGGGCTCACAATCAGTTTTCAATCCACAGTTGCCACTGGCAGCATTGCTGTCCCACCGGGAAAATCAGGACCAGCCTTGGAAGCACACTGTATCTTCAGGCCCTGGCTCTAGGACTTGTTTGCTGTAGGACCTTGGGCAAGTCATTTACTACCCTTTCCAATAAAGTGGAGTGGAGTAATGACCTGGGGCGCCTGGGTGGCTCAGTCGGTTAGGCGGCCGACTCTTGATTTTGGCTCAGGTCATGATCTTGGGGGATGTGAGATTGAGCCTGGCATTGGGCTCAGGGCTCAGCACATAGTCTGCTTGGGATTCTGTCTCTCTCTCCTTCTGCCCCTCCCCTGCTCTTGCTCTCTCTTTCTCTCTCTAAAAATCAATCAAATCATTTTTTAAAATGGGGTGATGACATCTGCGACCTCCCTGGGCTGTCGTGAGGATCACGTAGGATCACAAACCCAGCAGAACTGAAGTGGTGAGGGGCATCCAGTCCTGATGGGTTATGACCGAAGGCCGTGGTAGCCGCAGCCTGGAGGCTCCTTTGGCCACACTCCGCGGGCAGTAGCCTGTCCAGACCATCCTGGCTCCGACCGGCCGCTCCAGCCTCTTTGCCACATTACCCACATTCTCCAGCCCGAAGGGGGACCATGCGGTTCTTGGAACTCACTTCCTCTGTTTTTGTTTTGTTTTGTTTTGTTTTGTTTTCCCAGGACCTTTGCTCCTGGTGTTCCCTATAGGCGTAGAATGCCTCCCACCATCTCTGCGACACTTCCTCTGGGAATTTGTTTTAAGGAACTTTATCATGATACAACTTGCCTTGTACAATTCAGTGACTTTTAGTAAATTTGCCCAGCTCCAACGTGTGGCAAAATCGCGTTCTCTCCGCTAGGCTGTGCCGCTGCTGCCCTCAGTATATGCTTCTGTGACCGCTCTTATCAGATGTTAGTAGATCAGGGTTTTTTTTTAATCTGTGACTCTCGGCCTGCCCTTCCCATCGCCTGGCATCCCTACCCCCTCATGGCGCCAGCACACAGTCAGAGCTCTATTAATGCTCACTGGGTAAACCGTTTCCTTGTGGCCGTGACAGAACGGGTGAGGGGATCTGGGATACCCGAGTCTTCACTGTCACCGTAGTGATGAGAAACTCATCATCCACGTAGCTGTCACTGAGCACGCCCAGCAGGCACCGTCCCGGTTTGCAGAGTTTGGATCTCAGCAGGAGGGGCCTGACAGGGGATCCGGCCCTGGTAGCCTTGAGCAGGAGCATTGGTCAGAATCCCCCAGCAGAGGGCTTGTTCGGCCTTCGTTACCAGGGCCCACCCTCTGAGCACCTGACTCTGTAGCCATCCTTGGGCTGGGCTCAAGGACCCACCCTTCCAACAAGTTCCCAGGTGACGCCGCCATGGCTGGTCTGGGGACCCCCACTGGAGAGCTGCTGGTCCAGCCCAACCACCCTGTTTCACAGATGGAAGCCCCAGTCCTGATGCGTCCCAAGGTCTGCCCCCAGGCTGAGACTAGAACACAGCCCAATTGTGTCCTGTGTCGTCTACCCTCGGGTCCTGTGTCCTGACCTCCGCTCCCCGCTCTGGGCCTCAGGGAAAATGCGCGAGGAGCAGAGAAGCCTGGAGAGAACTTCTGAGAGATGCTCATCCCAGGCCTGACCCGGGCTGCAGAGGGAGAGGCCAGCGGCACTGGGGAGGGGACCTGGAGGAGGTGCTGAGGACTGACAGGCCATTCTCACTGCCATTAGGGGAGAAAACAACCCACCGGCAGGGCCTCGGCCACAGCCATTTATGCCGCAGGCTGCCCCGACAGCTGACAGAGGCAGAAGGCGGGAGCCCTGTGCTGAGACAGAGGCTCCTTCGCTGCGTGATTTATCTCTGAGCTTCATCTGGCAAACCTGCTGATGAAACGAGTCTCCTTTTCTCTCCGCCTCATCAATTTTCATTCTGATTTCATTTTCCTTTTCCGTTAGAAGAGGTTTGGCCTTTCTCCTTGTTTAACTGGTCTGCTCCCCATTCGCTCTGCCTCCCTTTCTCCTCCCTTTCTCTGGGTCCCAAACCCTCCCCCCACCCCTTGCCCTGGGCATCTCCCAGAGTGCCCGGGGTCCCTCCCTCCGCACCCCAACACTGTGGAGAGAGAAACCTCCTCATCTAGCTCCCCATTCACCTCAGACAATGCTGATTCCCTCTCTTCTTTCCAGGGCCACAGAGCCACAGAGCTGCTCTGGGACCGCTCACAGTCCAAGAGAGGAGGCGTGGGTTCTCAGAGGATGAGGGAAGGAGCAAGGGATTGATTAATTTGTAGGAGAGGCCACGGTCAGGGAAGACTTTAAGGATGGGAAGGAAGTCCCAAGATATACAAGCGAGACCTCCTGAGCAAGGACCCTGCTTGTGCAAAGGCTCAGGGGCAGGAGAGAGCATGAATTGCACCCCTCCGAAGTCCCCCTCCCCCACCCCTTCCCCTTGCCCTCGCACCAAGCTCCCAGGGATCTACTGTGTTTCAAGAGATATTCTGCGGGACGCCTGGGTGGCTCAGTGGGTTAAGCCTCTGCCTTCGGCTCAGGTCATGATCTCAGGGTCCTGGGATCGAGCCCCGCATCGGACTCTCTGCCCAGCAGGGAGCCTGCCTCCCCCCCTCTCTCTTCCTGTCTCTCTGCCTGCTTGTGATCTCTCTCTGTGTGTGTGTGTCAAATAAATAAATAAAATCTTTAAAAAAAAAAAAAAAAAGATATTCTGGGGCCCCGGCGGAGGTCGGGGGAGGGCAGCCTTTTCGGAGCAATGCAGGAACTGCCCAGCACCCCCCCCCCACACACACACACTGGATTGTAGGAGGGCCAAGGGGAGCAGCAGGGAGGGAGGCTGGAGAGGCCCATGGGTCGGCAGCTGGGCTGGGCCGCCCCTCTGACTTGAGAGGATCCATAGCCCTTGTGGAACGACCAGGGGCTGCCGTCAGGCTGGGCCCTGTAGAACTCTGCCCACAGCCTCTCCCAGTTGCCAGGGAGCATCTGGGGGAAACGGAGGCACTGCTCACCTAAGCCAGGAGGAGCCATGTTGTTTATTGGGTGAGGGCTGTGTCGGACAGCAGTGACCTGTAAACGAGCTGAGTCCCAGAACTGTCCTGCAGACTCGGGACAGGACCCCACTTGGAGGCCCCAGAGAGGGCAGCTAGCTGCACAGGGAAGGGGTGGCAGCCTGCAGGGGAAGGGTCCCTAGGAGAAGGTGCCCGTGCCTTGGAGGCCAGGCGACCAGCGACGGGCCAGTCTGGTGCTGGCTTGCTGCAAAGATGGTCTAGAAGCCAGGGACCGGGCCTCAGACAGACTGAGGTGGATGAAACAGAAGGGGGCTCTACTGAGCACCAGGCATTTTACAGATGTGCTCTTCCTCCAGCTGCCCTGGGAGGTAGGCTCTCTCCCCAGACCCAGAGGAAGAACCCGAGTGAGGGTGCTCAAGGTCACCCAGCCAGCGCCAGGACTCAAGTGCAGAGCGCTTTTAGCGCCCTGCCCTGAGCCACTAACCTCGGCTCTCAGAGGGGCTGGTGGAGTCCACAGGATTGCCGGAGGGGGCCTGGGACTACTCTAGAAGGGCGAGGCTCATCGCAGGATCCTGTGGAATCCAGAGGCAAAGAAGCCTGAGTTGGAGAGCAGTGCCGTCTCCACCAGGGGGCAGGCCCAAGCCAGGGGCAGGGGAGCCAGGGGCATACATAAGAATATAGACCCCAGGAGCAGTGTGTGTCTCCTTCCAGGGGCCAAGAAAGGAGGCAGAAGGGCCTGAGCGCAGACTCTGACCAGCCTGGTCTCCGAGAGCACCTGCGCAAGCAGCCCTCCTCTCTCCCTGCTCTGCCTCACCTGCCCCTCCCTCTTGCTGTCCTTCTGCGGATATTTCCTAAGCTCCTACTGTGTGCCAGACTGTGGGAGGAGGGCCTCACAGTCTGGTGGGAGACACAGACTGAAAGGAACCAGCAGCTCATTATGGAGGGATGCTGGGCACCATGGGAGCCGGGAGAGGGGCTGAGGGGTCAGGGCAGGCGTCCTACGGGTGGGCAGAGGGTTGGCAGAACCTGGCAGCACAGGGCAGCGGCAGACTCCGCCCGCACTGCTCCCCGCTCCCCACTCCCCTGCAGCCTCCCGCAGTGCAGCTACCTCCTGGCACCCACCACAGCTAATTAAGAAAGAAAGAGGCAGGCTCCCTTCCAGACACCAGAATTCTAGCACCCTCTGCCCAGGCCAGCCAGGAGACAGGGAATGGAGAGACTTCGGCTTGGGACAAGGCCCTGTCCTCCAGGGCCAGGGAGGGGCTTTTCCTGGAGTGCTCCCTCTTGCACTACAGAGGAAAGGGGGGGCAAGGGTGGAGAAGGGAGCCCTCATCCTTTCCCCAGGAGGTGCCCTCCCACTTCCCTCTCTACTCTCCTCCAGCCCCCCCCCCCCACCCCTACCTACTCTCAGAAATCAGCTTCTGGCTCCAGAGCCATGGAAATAGAAAGGGCGAGCAGTGATACCCTGGACCCCAATCTGGGCTTCCCATGTTCCAGCTGCGGGCCTTGGTCTGACCCCACAGCTCCACTGAGCTTGAGCTCTGGGTCTGTGAAGGACCCACCTCTCTGCTAATGGTTGGGAGCCAGCTAGAAATCCTGGCCCAGAGCAGGAGCTCAGGAAAGTCACACCTTTCTTCTGAGACTCTGCCTTAGGTCATCCTTCCAGAGGCATCGATGGGAGCAGAAGGGACTCAGCCTCACCAAAGAGAGGTGCTCAGTGGAATAATGGTTTTCAGGGTCTTACCATGGTGACCCAAGGGCAAAGTAAATGCACGGTTTTGCATCAGGTTCCTGACTGTGCCCAAGTGTGGATGTGTGCATGCAAAACAGAGCTAAACTTTCGCAAAACAGCACTCCGTCCAGCTGCATTCAGTGTTATTTTCTATAGTATTTCATTTTTTTAAAATGCAGATTGTGACTCACTTTAAAAATTGTTTCCGTGCCCTGCTGCATGGGCTAAGATCGACAGTGCACACCGTAGAACGCCTCCAAGCCCTACAGGGAGCATGTGGCCTGCACAGGGCTCTGAGGACACAAGAACCAGTAACAAAGCTCCCTTGCCTCCAGGAGCTCACAGCCTGACTGGGAAGTCAGACTCCTGGACTCACCATAAGGAAGGGGCTCCTCAGGAGGAGGTCTGTTCCAAGAGTCTCGGGGGCTGGGATGCGGTGGGAGAGACCACCCTTCTCGGAGGGAGTCAGACCTGTGCAAAGTGTCACCGAGGAGGTGGCATGGGGGACGACGGGCTTTTGTGGCTGAAGAAGACCTGACAGTTGGAGTTGGAGAAGGGCTTCGCGGAGCGAGGGGCCCCAGGTGTGGAAGGGACTGGCAAGTGTCCAGTTTCACAGGAGTGTGGGGTGTCTGGGAACGAGATGGCCGTGGAGAGGTGAGCAGGAGGCCCCCCGAAAAGGCTGACTGACACAAGGGTCACGGCAAGAAAGGAGAGGGGAGAGTAAAGGCAAGCACTGCGGCAGGTGTGGGAGGTGGGAGAGGGACAGGTCAAGGTGGTGGAGAGCTCCCGTCTTGGAGACCGCTGGACGGCGGGGCTGGCGGACAGATGTGGGAGGGCGAAGCCAAGAGCAGGTGTGGCGGGAGACGTGGGATGTTGGATATGGGGCAAGTAGAGAGGAAGAGCCTCTGACACAAGGGTTGTGGAGAGGCCCGGGGATGGCGAGCAGCGAGGCTGAGCCTCTCCTTCCTGGCCACCCCCACATTTGTCCTCGTGCCTGGTGCTCCATTCTCTGTAAAGGGAAGACCTCGATGTTCAGCGGTGGACAGGAGGCATCAGGAGGTGGCCAGGACCCCGCAGGGCTTTGGGGAAGGGAGGTTGGAGGAGAGGCACAGAGCGGCCAGGGGTGTGCGGGGCGGGAGGTCATCCTGCCATCTTCCTGCCTCGGGCACATGGCTGGATATTGATTGGGAGGGTGCCTTGGGATCCTTTTGGAGTGCTGGAAATCTTCACATCTTGTGTTGGTTGGTGTCCGTCCGGGTACCTACTAATGGGGAAATTCGTGGAGCCGCGCACTTGGGACGAGTGCCATGTACGTACTCTGCTGTACATATGTTACACTTCAAAATATTTTTTCTAAGTTTATCACAAAAGGTGAGAGCTGAGACGTAGGTGGTAAGATGGAATGAGAGGCAGCTGTGAGGGGGCCGAATGAAGGCCAAGAACAGCGCTCTGTACACCTGACCCCCGCACTCCCCCCGGTGGTGGTTCTGGGAGGAGGGTATTATCCCCACTTCCCAGCTCCGGGCATCTGAGGCTCACAAGGTTGCCTGCTTGGCCCAAGGTCACACAGCAGGCGGCAGAGCCAGGCTGACTCTGATGCCAAAGCCCGGGCTTCTTCCACTCCACCGCTCCTCCTTTGCATATGTTATTTATGGAATCCACACTCTGCAAGGCTAGATAAACGCTCAGTTCCCCTCTGCTCGCTCCGGCGGCTCGCTCCGAGGTCCTGCCTGTCTGTGATTCAATGAGAGGTGGGAGTGAGGAGCCCGGTTCACCTCCCAGGAGGAGCAGGAGGCCAGGTGCGCGGATGGAGGGCTGGCCTCTCTCCCCGTGCGCCCCTCCCACCCAGCGCTTATCTGCGGGTGAGGAGACCGGAGTTTATCAACGCTACACTCAATTATGCTGCCCATCTGTCTCCACAGCTCAGGGAGACCTGGCACTGAAGCGGCGAAGGCCAGGCCATCGATCACCACCACCGGTCCTCCCTCCGGACCCTTGACTTGGGCTCTGGGAGGCTGGGTGGAGGCTGCCGGGAAGGGGAGGCAAGGGAGGAGAGGATGAGGCTCCCTATCCACCAACCACATGGAGGAGCGCATCCCGCAGGAGCATCCCGCAGGAGCTCGGGGACCGAGCGGGGGCGGGGCGGGGCCGGGGCGGGACTGAGCGGGGGCGGGGGGGGGGGGGCAGGAGAAGAAGCAGCCTTTGACAACAGCTTCTCCCAAAATCTTCGTTCAGAGCTTTGCCAAGGATCTGAGTTTAATAGGGAATGTAAGGGACCATTCCACACTTCATACCAAATCAAGAGCAGCTGCCTGGAGGAGGTGAGTCCCACATACCTTGCAGAGCCAGCTCTTGCAAGAGAAACTTTGCCCCTGGAGTGGACAGCCCTGCTTCCCTGACTGTGGCCCCAGAGCCTTCAGTCTCCCATCACTGAAGGCCAAGGCTGGCCAGCAGCCCCCAGCCCCCAGTCAGAAGGCAGGCTGAGGTCATGTGCAGCCTGCTGGCTCTGTGTCCCCCTGGTGCCAAGGCCAGCCACGCTCACACAGGGACAGTGTCTTCCCTGTGCTGTCCAAGTGGAGAGGGGTGTCCCTCTAGCCTGAAATCAAGGAGTGGTGTCTGCAGGGGCCCATCAGGTGGCTCTGGGGGAGGAGTAGCTGAGGACTCAGGTCAGCTCTGAAGGGATTTGCATCTGAGGCAGGCGCTCTGGGTCAACCCTGTGCTCTGCTCCTATAAGGCAGACTTGGATCCACCAGGCAACAAGCCTTGGCTGGGCTGTGGCTCAGGTTCTGGAGTCCAAGGCCTAGGTTCAAATTCTGGCCCAGCCACGTGGAAGCTGTGTAACCTCTGGGAAGTTACATAAGCCCCCCAAGCCCCGGGTGCTTCCGCTGCAGGTCCAAACTGAATAACCCTTCTCTGCCTATATGCGGGGTCGATGGGAGGCTCATCTCTTTCACCGCTGGTGTCTTTCACAAGCACCTTCTGTATGCGCAGCCTGCACTCAGTGCTTTGGGGCTGCAAAAAGCGTGTCAGACGTGGCCCCTGCTGCAAGGAGCTTGAAATCCAGTTGGGGAAAATGTCCACACAATCATTTGAACTCCTGCTCACCCCGGAGATTATAGATAAAAGGCAATTAGCTTTTTCTGCAGCTCCCGGCAGAGTTCGCTAATCAGCCTGCGTGAGTGGGCATGAGTGGGCATGTGCAAGACGGCCTGAACCCGTGTTGGCAGGTGAGTAGGCAGCTCGGTGCTCCTCCCTGGAAGGGGCTGCGTGCTCAGCAGCGAGGGGGAGGACCTGTCTGGGCCATTGCCAAGCCTTGGGATCAGGGGTGTGGCCAAACGTGAGTCATCCAGTCACTGCCTCTCTCTGGGTGCTGAACCCCAGCCCTGGGCTCCTGGCTGGGGAGGAGGCCCTCTGCCTCCCCCACCTGCCTAGCCAGAGGGGCGTGAGGAGGAGCGTGCTGCCTGGGGTAGAGGGAAAGGCGACTCTTGGGAGGTTTTTAATTAAGTCTTAAGTGGCTCCTTCACCCCCTGCACACATCTGAGCCTCTGTAGCACAAAGGTGTTAGAACAAAGGTGTTGGAGGAGAGGCACCTGTGGCTCAGTCAGCAGCCAAAGCCAGGAGGATGCTCAGGCCTAGCAAAAGACCCCCTCGCCAGCCCCACAGCCTTCTCTGCCCTTCAGAACTGTCCTGGGCTCTCCTAATCCTTTTGCATTTTCCAGCCCTGCCAGAGGGTCACTCTGTAAAGGTGTGACGGTTTCTCTGTCTCTGCCCATTGCTTCCCCACGCCACCTGGCGGCCACGCTGGGCCACAGTGGGCCAGCTCAGCAGGGGCCTGTTGAGCAACAGGACCCAATTTCTGCTCCCCCTGAGAAGTCCTAGAGCTGCAGAGTCTCGCAAGCCCGGGGGATGACCAGAGCTGGACGAGAGCTCATGTTTATTGAGCTCCTTCTGTGTGTGCCCCACTCCGCTCCCTTAACCCTGATGACCACCTCATTTTAGACATAAGGAGCTGATGCTCTGAGAAGTCAGTACGTCTTCCCAGCGTGCTCTGGTAGGAAGGGGTAAGTAATAATAAGATCTCTGCCGGTGGGTTCTGCTCCCTCGTGCCGGGCCTAGGCAGGAGGCAGGGCCTCTGGTGTGTACGTGCAGGAGGACGACTAGCCTAGGTCCAGGCCCGTGACTAGGTCATCCTGGGACTCAGCTGATCCCTGTTGCCTCTCCATGCACAGAGTAGACTGCAGAATCCCCTACCCTCTTCCTGCCCACCGCTCCCTGGCTTGGGCGGCCGAGTCTCCCAGGCTCCCCTCCACACACGTGTGCGGGCCTGCATGCGTGTGGACACGTGTGTTTGTTTGCTCTGAGTTTTATGTCAGGACACACACACCCCCACGCAAAACCTCTGTGCATTTTAAGTCACGGTTGTTTTCCCAGCTTCAGAAATAGCTGCAGAGGAAGGTGGGAAGTAGTCAAACGTAAACAGGCATACCGCTCTCCTGCTCAGGGGAGGGCACCCCACCTCCAACTGCTCCCCACCCCTCCCCAGCATCCTGGAAGTGGGCTGAGGTGGACACAGAGACACATGGCCCCAGGGGACAAGAATGGGCAAACAGTTTCCTGCAGCCACGGCCAGGCCTGGGGACGGAGTCTGGTGTAAGTCACCCAGCCTCTGGACTTGGGCGGGCTCCCGTCTCCTGCCGCTTACCAGCTATGTGTCTTGAGCCAAATTCTTTAACCTCTCATGAACCTCAATGTCGTCATCTGCAACGGTGTGGGAGGGGGGGATTAATGCTTATCTTGTTGACTCGTTATGATGTTATGACCGTTAAGTGAAATAAGATATTCAGAGTCTTTGAAGAGCCCGGGCACATCTCAGGTGCTGCAATTGCTGGGTGATTCCCTGATACCTGCATTTGGAACACTACCTGAATGGGACCTCCGCTCAGGAAGGGACTGGGCCCAGCAAGTCCCCCTGGTTTTCCCCCATGTCGGTTGTAGGCCAAGGCTGGACTTGCCTCCAGGGCCATGGAGCCTGGCCTTGGGATCTGTGGGAGAGCCCGGATTACCCATACCTGGGAAGGGGGAAAGAGCAGGGGCTTTGATTCTACACTGGGGGTAGGAGGGGAACCTGCGGGGGGATGGGGTCCTGGGGCCACAGAGATTGATTCACACAGTAAACATTCACTGGGCCCCTGCTGTGTGCTCCTAACACAGTCATAACTGAGAGAGGTTCCCAGCTGGAGAGCCATTTCCATGAGATGGGGTCCAGGCTAGGACAGAGGGGAACATGGGGCTCTCTAAGAGCATGAGGAGGGCCCCTTAGGTCAGCCAGGGGCGGGGAGTTTGGAAGAAGCTTCTGTAGGAGGTGACTGACCTTGAGTCTCAAAGAACAACTAGGCCTCGTCTGGGAGACAGAAGGAGACATGGGAAGGGGGCATGTGGCAGGATAACTTCAGCTTGAGAATGCTGTGCACACAGGGTAAGCGGGAGGACAGGAAGAGAAGCCAGGAGGTTGGCTATGGCCAGGTCATGTACCTCACCTGCCGTGCCAAGGAGCCCAGGCCCAGGCTTCTTCACCCCACCTCCTCCTTCCGGGGAGCTCTGCCAGGCTGCTGGGCAGTTGGGAAAGTTGCTAAAAACCGAAGCCGTACACGAGGAGAATCCCAAGCATACCCCGGGCCGCACCAGCCACTTCCCCAGCCAGTCTGGGTGTGGGCTTGGGGACCACTGCCTTCCTACTGCCAGAGTTCTGGGAGCCCCCTCACCCAGAATCTAGAATCTGTACTGTTTCCACCACCCCCTACCCACACTGCTCAGAGGGGTGCCTGGAAACTCTCACTGTATTTTCCATTTACCCAGTGAGCCAAGGAGGGAGGGGGGAGATGTAAGAAAGGTAGGAGAATCTGTTCCACATGTCTCAGCTCAGAAGGACTGTGGAGATGACAGAACTCCGGCATCCTCTCTCCCCTCCAGACACTCATGCACGCATACCCCTTCCTGAGTTATCCTGGAAGCTTCTTGGTTCATTCTTGCCCTCCTCCCAGGAAGACTTACTCCCTCAGCAGATAATAGAAAAGGACACTAAAGCCATAGAGTGGGACGCCTGGATGGCTCAGTGGGTTAAGCATCTGCCTTCGGCTCAGGTCATGCATGATCCCAGAGTCCTGGGATCAAGCCCCGCATTGGGCTTCTTGCTCACCAGGAGCCTACTTCTCCCTCTGCTGCTGCCCCTGCTTGTGCGAGCTCTCTCTATTCTATCTCTCTCTCTCTCTGACAAATAAATTTTAAAAAATAAAGCCTGAGGGCTGTAGGAGAGAACCCAGGAGCCCTGGGAGTGGCCCAGCCCACCTCTCTCAGCTCCTTCGCCCTCCGCAGTCAAACAGGGGTGACACGGGGTTGGGGGGGATGGATTCTGCTTCCCTGCCTCCTCCTTACTCTGCATCCTCTTTTTCCAGGGCTGCTGTGATGGGGCGTGGCAATGAATGAACCAGCCCAGCCCCAGCCGACAAGGATGGAGAGCTATACCCGGGAGGGTAAGAAGCGATGCCCACCCATCCCCACGTAGAATGACTGTCCTGGGAGGACCCTCAGCCTGCGAACTGGCAAGAGTGGAAGGACTCCAGACTCTTCTCGTGGATGGTCCCCTACCCTGCGGCACCATCATGAGGCTCCTTGTGGCCCCCCTCGTGCTGGCCTGGGTGGCTGGTGCCACTGCCACCGTGCCCGTGGTACCCTGGCGTGTGCCCTGCCCCCCTCAATGCGCCTGCCAGATCCGGCCCTGGTACACACCCCGATCGTCCTACCGCGAGGCCAACACCGTGGACTGCAACGACCTGTTCCTAACAGCCGTGCCGCCCGGGCTGCCCGTGGGCACTCAGACCTTGCTTCTGCAGAGCAACAGTATTGTCCGTGTGGACCAGAGTGAGCTCAGCTATCTGGTCAACCTCACAGAGCTGGACCTGTCCCAGAACAGCTTTGCGGACGCCCGAGACTGTGACTTCCGGGCACTGCCCCAGCTGCTGAGCCTGCACCTGGAGGAGAACCAGCTGACCCGGCTGGAGGACCAGAGCTTCTCGGGGCTGACCGGCCTCCAGGAGCTCTATCTCAACCACAACCAGCTCTACCGCATCGCCCCCAGGGCCTTTGCCGGCCTCGGCAACCTGCTGCGGCTGCACCTCAACTCCAACCTGCTGAGGGCCGTCGACAGCCGCTGGTTCGAGATGCTGCCCAACCTGGAGATCCTCATGATCGGGGGCAACAAGGTAGATGCCATCCTGGACATGAACTTCCGGCCGCTGGCCAATTTGCGCAGCCTGGTGCTAGCAGGCATGAACCTCCGGGAGATCTCCGACTACGCCCTGGAGGGCTTGCAAAGCTTGGAGAGCCTCTCCTTCTATGACAACCAGCTGGCCCGGGTGCCCCGGCGGGCCCTGGAGCAGGTGCCCGGGCTCAAATTCCTGGACCTGAACAAGAATCCACTGCAGCGGGTGGGGCCCGGGGACTTCGCCAACATGCTGCACCTCAAGGAGCTAGGGCTGAACAACATGGAGGAGCTGGTTTCCATCGACAAGTTCGCTCTGGTCAACCTCCCCGAGCTGACCAAGCTGGACATCACCAACAACCCCCGGCTGTGCTTCATCCACCCCCGCGCCTTCCACCACCTGCCCCAGATGGAGACCCTCATGCTCAACAACAATGCTCTCAGTGCCTTGCACCAGCAGACGGTGGAGTCCCTGCCCAACCTGCAGGAGGTGGGTCTCCATGGCAACCCCATCCGATGTGATTGCGTCATCCGCTGGGCCAACGCCACGGGCACCCGGGTCCGCTTCATCGAGCCACAGTCCACCCTGTGCGCCGAGCCGCCAGACCTCCAGCGCCGCCCCGTCCGCGAGGTGCCCTTCCGGGAGATGACGGACCACTGCCTGCCCCTCATCTCCCCCCGCAGCTTCCCCCCCAGCCTCCAGGTGGCCAGTGGAGACAGCTTGCTGCTGCACTGCCGGGCGCTGGCCGAACCGGAACCCGAGATCTACTGGGTCACTCCGGCTGGCGTCCGACTGACGGCTGCCCGTGCGGGCAGGAAGTACCGGGTGTACCCCGAGGGGACCCTCGAGCTGCGGAGGGTGACGGCAGACGAGGCGGGCTTGTACACGTGTGTGGCCCAGAACCTGGTGGGGACTGACAGTAAGACGGTTAGTGTGGTGGTTGGCCGGGCTCCCCTGCATCCAGGCCGGGACGAGGGATGGGGGCTGGAGCTCCGGGTGCGGGAGACCCACCCTTATCGCATCCTGCTGTCTTGGGTCCCCCCACCCAACACAGTCTCTACCAACCTCACCTGGTCCAGCGCCTCCTCCCCTCGGGGCCAGGGCTCCCCTGCTCTGGCCCGCCTGCCACGGGGCACTCACAGCTTCAACATCACCCGTCTCCTTCAGGCCACGGAGTACTGGGCCTGCCTGCAAGTGGCCTTTGCTGATGCCCACACCCAGTTGGCATGCGTATGGACCAGGACTAAGGAGGCCACTCCTTGCCACAGAGCCTTAGGGGACCAGCCCGGGCTCATAGCCATGTTGGCTCTCACTGTCCTCTTGCTGGCAGTGGGGCTAGCCACCCACCTGGGCACTGGTCGGCCCAGGCAGGGGGTGGGTGGGCGGCCTCTCCTTCCAGCCTGGGCTTTCTGGGGCTGGAGCGCCCCCTCGGTCCGAGTGGTGTCTGCGCCCCTCATCCTGGCCTGGAATCCAGGAAGGAAGCTGTCCAGGTCTTTGGAAGGGGAAACACTGTCCCCACCATTGCTGCAAAATTCCTGAAGCTTGGCCTGCTCGCCACGGTAGACAAGTACCTAGGACTCCTTTTTACTGAAAGGGAAGCAGTCTGGGCCAGATGCCCTGCCAGGAAAATGACATGGACACGCGTGCTGGAGGCCTGGCGGCTGGACCGAGACAGACGGGGCTTTGTTGCTTCAGGAGCTGCTCCTACTGGCTCCAAAAAGTCGCCGTTACCTTCTGGGGGCCTGTCTGCTGACATCATGAGGAGCATCTCTGAGGAACAGGAAGGACTCTGGCTGGAGCCTCCCATCTCCCTAGTTGTCTGTGTGCCCAGAGGCGCCTGGGCCCCTGCTTGGATGTCCCCCGCCTCTGTCCCCAGGCCCTTGGCCCAGGGGGAGAAGCCCCCACCTCTTCTCTTTCTTTGTACAGTTTCAGTTGCTTGCTCTTCCCCCTCCGGGGCAAGGGCGGAGGGAGGCCTCTCCTCCCCACCTTGGGGGACCACTCTCACAGTGGGTCCCCCACCAGATCTGAAAGACGTTTGGGGAGAGGGATGCCCAGGAACACCTCATCTTGGCAAGCCCAGATTGGCACTGCAAGGTTGACTTTCTACAGGCAATTTTGTACCTTTGTGGAGAAATGTGTCACCTCCCCCCAACCCCATTCACTCTTTTCTCCTGTTTTGTAAAAAATAAAAATAAACAAGAATAACAATAATAAGGGGGAAAGGAAACAAAAGGAAAAATCATCTTTGACTACTAAGTGTAACTCTAAAGTCCTCTTCTCAGGGGTCTGTACACCCAGCAGCTGGCGTGGGGAAGGGCTGGGACAGGACAGGAGGGGAGAGGGAGATGGTGACAGAGGGCACAGGTGTTCCCTGGAGGTCTGAATCTGGGCCTGCTCCCCAGAGCCCCTGTAAGTGTGAACGGGAGAGCTGGGGGCAGAAGTGCAGAGAGCAGGAGAGGCTGACAGGAGAGGGAGGAATCACAGGAGGAAAGGAGAGGGCTGGAGAAGAGAATGGAGAAAAGCTCAGAGAGATGGAGAGAGTGGAAATTTCCATCACCAAACATTGTCACCCCTTCTCTTTCCCTGATAAGCAATTAACATGCCAGTGCCTAGGAAGCACTTCCCAGCCTATTTCTAATTAAACAAACCCAAGAGGCAGCGTCATGCAGAGAATTGCAAATCATCAGGACAGCAAGAACTTTGGCTCACTGGGGCAGAAGGGGGAGTGGGCTGATAGAGGATTTGGGGAGGGAAAGACTGTGGGAGAAAGAAATTGCTGCATTGATCTTTCTGGTCCATTTCAGCATCATCTGCAATGAGCCTGGTTTGCTTTCGCAGTATTTTCTTTTTTAAAGACAGATTGACTTCTTAGGACCAAAGGCAAAGAGGAGCGTCTGTTGGAAAGGCCATAGAGCCCAGGGAAGCGGCTGCTGTGGCCGGTCACAGGGCCACAGCCCTTGCTCCTGGAAGGGACTAGGAAAGCACGGGTCTCCTGAGACCAAAGAAGCACCACGTGAGGCTGAGCACCCCTGCGCTCCAGACACAGATGGCAGACTTGTTGCGATTTGGCTCCAAGCCACCGCGGAGACGGCAAATGGACATGCAGGTAGAGACGGAGCATAGAGCCCCACAGAGCCAGGGAAGAGGACACTCGCCCCAAGGCAGCGGGCAGGGCTCCTCCGCAGCCCTTTGGTGGCCGCAGATCCAGAGGCCTTCCTCCTGTGGGCCAGGGGGCGCCCACATCGCAACCACCTGAGGGCTTTGCGGGGCACAGGTGGCTGGGCCCACCGCCAGTTTCTGCTCTAGATCTGGGAGGACCCAGGAATTTGGATCTCTAGGAAGTGTTCAGGGGACGGAGCTGCTGCTGGTCAGGGGACCATGCTCGGAGAACCCCAGAGTCTGGCCTGTGGGGGCTAGAACCTTCACTCCCTCCTCTGCGGACCCCAGCGTGTTTAGGGGTAACAGTAGGTTCTGGCCCCAGGAGAGACAGAAAAGGGGCTGGAGGGTGGTCTGTCCGCCCTTCCCCCTCCACAAGTGGGCTGCTCGGCCCCCGTTAGGAAATGACCACCCTCTGCCGTGAGGTCAGCAGGCCCCGTTTATGACTGCTTTTCCCCATGGGCCAGTCATGTGCTTTTTTAGGGTAAGGGGCTGGGAAAGCAGAGACAGGACCCACTGTCTCCCTCTCCCCTTTGGACACCCATGGCTGACATTCCTAACACACCCCCTTTCCCGCTCCGTGTTCCTTCCTGGGGAGCTTTAGGTCCTGGCGGCTACTCCCGGAAGCCCCGCCCACTGACTGGAGCTGGCCAGTGGGATCTAGCTTGCTCTCCATCGGTAAGGGTTGGGCCGTACCCCAATCCAGAGCTCTGTGGGGAAGATGTGGGGCAGAGCCTGTGCTGAATATGAAGAAGGGGAGTCAGACATCGATGCCTCTCCCTGGACACTGGTTGCCTTTCTTGATCCGGGCCCCCATGGCACAAAGAATCAAGGTGCCATTCCCCTAAACCAGCCCTCAGAGCCGATTAAGCCTGGGGAGCCCCACAGCCCCCTCCCATCACCACCGCCGCTGCCACCCAAGAACTTTCCTACCAGCCCTGGGCCTGGTCCTAGCAACCCAACCTCCAGCTGGAGGCCCAGGGCCTTCGGCCTGCGAGCTCAGAACACCTGTATGCATGCCTGAGCCTGGGAGGCAGAAGGCCTCTTTGCCACCCTCCTTTTGCACAGTCTTCTCAGTTGCAGGGAAAAAGCCCTGCGAGAATGGTGGGAGCCCTTAGCCCCAACCCACCCCCTGCCCCCCCACATGGGGAAGGGGATGCACTCCTGGCTCCCAGTCCTCACGGTTCCTGGGACCCACTGCGCTGCCATGGGCCTTACACTTCTCGTGCCCTTGACAATGAATCCCTCCTTCTTTGGTGGGGAGGGGGAGGAGGGAAACTGTTGTAGGTGTATGAACCTATCTCTCAGCTGAGTCCCCAGTCCTAGATAAGTGGCTACCCAGAGAGACTGGGTGAGCTAGCAGAGGAGGGAGGGAGTGGCCTCTTCCCTGTTGCAGAGATGTCACCGTGGGGCCATAGCCAGCTGGGGAAAGGAAGGAAGAGGTGCTTTGCAGGGTGCTGTGTCCTAGAAGAGCTAGAAACCAAGCCGATGAGAGCCAGCAGCCCCTCCCCTGGTACCGAGCAGGGTACTCGGCTCAGGTGTGTGGGGCCTGGCAGGGGGACAGTGCCACCACGCCCCAAAAATCTATTTAGACACCATATCTGTGGGGAGAGTCTCTGTTTTCACACTGGACCGAGCCTGTGGGCAGCTAACATGCTGGGTCTAAAACAAAACAGCCATTAAGCCTGGTCACTTCTGTGCATTTAAGATGGATTTTTCTTTAACCGTAAATAGAAAACAGTATTTATTTCCCTTTACATTTTAAGTTATTACAAAGGGTCTGTCATTTCCATCCATCAAGACGATTTCAAAACGCGGCCCAGCTCTTGGGCCTATTAGCCTTCCCTCCCTAGTACATGCCCCTTCAAGATTGCCCTGCCTGCCACGTGCTCAGCCACGGCTCTGACTGTGGAGCTGGGACATAGTTCCGTGGCTCACCGCGCAGCCTTCCCACCATCCTGACGGGCTCCATCACTCCACGTGCCTGGTGTGGCCCCTCAGCCACCTACACGCCACTCAAACACGCTGTCTTGCAGCCCACGTTTCTGCAACCTCCCACGGACACGCTTTGTGGAAAGCTGTGTGAGATGCGGAGAGGGTGAGCTGGAGGCAGTCCTGGGAGCTAGCAGCCTAGTCCCCACTCAGAGAAGTAAACGCTGTTGGCTAAGTGAGTGTGGGTGACCAGTTAGAGTTTTACTGGTCTCAGCATCGAAAATCCTTTGTTTCAGGAAGTCTCCCAGTCCTGGACAAACTGGGATGGTTGGTCAACCGAGTCTGGCAGCCTCTTTCTAACTGTGCCCTCTTCCTTCCTCCCTTCCTGCCCTGCCTGGCCTTGCCTTGCCTTTCCTGACCTTTCCTTACCTTTCCGGACCTTTCCTTAACTTTCCTTCCTTCCTTCCTTCCCTCCTTTCCTGTCCTTCCCTCTGTCCCCCCCAGCCAACATGTCCCCCCCAACCAACAAATAGTTAATGAACATAACTATGTGGGAGGCACAGTGATAGGAAACGGGAATGCAGGTACACATCTCTGAGCCCGTGGACCTTGCATTGTCGTGACTGGGGAAAGTTGATGGACAGGACACACAGCAAGAATCGACTGTATGCAGGGTGGTCATGAGGACTGTGGAGAAAAACGTAAGTCACCGAAGAGGGTGGGGGGACGGTGGGGCCTTGCACGGGGTACTCCGGGAAGGCGTCATGGGAAGCTGATATTTGAGCAAAGCCCTGAGGGAAGAGTGATCCAGGAAGAGAGAACAGCAAGGGTGAATGAAGGCCAAGAGCAAGGAGGTTAGTGTGGCCACAGCGAGAGAGGAAAGGGAAGGGCAAGCGTGAGCCTTCCTGGTGATCCTTCAAGGTCGCTCCCACCATCACGTGTGCAGGTTCCATCAGTGCCCTGCCCTGCAACAGCGAGTGGGACTCGTTCCAGGGAGTGAAGAACCACCCTGACCGGCCTTCAGTGCCATCTCGTGTTTGTCATCAAGCACGTCCCACCGAGGGAGAGGCTGCAGGGACAGCAGGAGCCCCTACCCTGCCCTTCCTCTGTCCACCGCAGACAACGCATTGCTGTTCCAGCCTGACATCTGCTTTCCTTCTTGATGATTTTCCAAAGAGAGCCCCGGTGTGTTCTGCAGAGTTTTCCCAAGTGTCTCATCAACCCGTCTTTCACCTTCCGCATACAATTCCAGCCCTTTGGCAGGATCCTTTTGCAGCCCTCTGATTCAGAGCAGCTCCTGTATTTTTTATAGACGGCTGGTAAGGAGGGCTACGGAGAACATCTGTGCACCAGCCTCTCTGGTCAGCATTCACATGCCCCATTGCATTTCAAACCCTTATAGAGGGGATACCACTATCCCCATTTCACTAATTTAGGTATCAGAGCTCGGGAGAGGTCAAATGACTTATCCAAGGTCACACAGCTAGTAGGTGGCAGAGCTGGGATTCAAAC
Source organism: Enhydra lutris kenyoni (assembly GCF_002288905.1). Lineage (NCBI taxonomy): Eukaryota > Metazoa > Chordata > Mammalia > Carnivora > Mustelidae > Enhydra > Enhydra lutris. The sequence goes on along the minus strand of NW_019154109.1, from coordinate 7,622,709 downwards.
ACAGATTCCAAGGGCTCGGTTTTAACCACCCCGCTCAACTCTATTCAAATTCATACACTTTAAAAGTATGTCAGGAGTTTTTTGAGAACACAAGAACTTCTAAAATCTGTGTGCACTGGAGAGCTCCCCTGTCCAGCCACCTTTATTTTTAGATGTTGCCCTCTTTTCTTTTTTCTTTTTTCTTTTTTTCTTTCTTTTTTTTTTTTTTTTTAACACTCAGTATAATTTGCGACTTCATTGTCAGGACTTCAGTTTTAAAACCTCTTGAACTCTGTTCTCTTGAGAATCACAGTTTTGGTTCCTTTCTCTGAATTCTTGAAGCATGCTTTGTGGAAGTCTGGGGGTGTGGGTCTGATTTTTGCCCTCTCACCCTTCCCTCCCGTAGATGCCAGGAACTCTAGAACAGCGTAGTGGCTTCCTCCAGGGGGCTGATCACTCCCCTCACCAGCCAGTTCTTTGTTGTTGGTCAGAATTATGTCAGGAGCAGCTTTACCAGTGGGTTTCCACTGCTTCGGAGCCCAGGCGGTAGCTGGGCAAGTCAGGAGCTCCTCGGAGACTCGACACCGAGCCCGACACGGCACCAAGCGAGTATCCAGATGGCAGCTCTGGCCTTTGCACCCAGGTTAGAGCACTAATTAGAAAATGCAGTCCCCCATCACTGGCCAAGTGGCCCACATCACTGTCCTACCACAATGCTCGCCTGAGCCCTTCTCCTGTTGTCTTCATCCAAAAGCTGGCTCTGCTGCTTGTGACCTTCCATGACACTCCCACTCTGTCCCCGGCATACACTCAGTGTCTTTGTGTTCCTCCAGGTTCTCTTTCCTGTAGTCCCCGACCAAGGAACCCAGAGTTCCCCTGTGCCTTGTTTGTAGAAATTTCCGATCCCCACAGCTCCCCACTCCCACCTTCAGCACCACTATGCAGACAGAGGTGGTCTTGCTGGGGGATGTCTTAGAGCTCTGAGAGGGCCATCCCTGAAAAATGGCAGCTCGCTTGGCAGCAAGAGGACTCGAGTACGTAGACATGGTGATAAGGAGCTCTACTTCATCCCCTGACTGCTGTCACCAGAAATCAAAAAGGGCCAGGCTGTCAGCCTATAAGGACAGAAGAAGGAACCTGGCCCAACCTCATGGTAAGAATAATGGGCAGCTCACTGCAGCCCATTACTAACCTCCTGGATATCTACTTTCTCGTCTGTTCTTAGTAATAACTCAAGGAGTCAGGCAGCACAGATAAGATTATTGTCCCCATTTTACAGGTAAGGAGACTGAAGCTTGGGAAATTTAAATCACTGACCTCAGGTCACACCACCAATAAGGGTAGAGCCAGAATTTGAACACAGATCTTCTAATTCCCAATTACCCTGCTCTACCCACTTACCCACACTACCTTCTACATCGAAAACAAGGGAGCGAGTGGAGTACACTCCTCTCGGGGGTCTGGGAGGCTAGATGGCAATAATCAGGCACTAACTACAGACGATAAAAAGAGGATGCTCTCACTTGTACTGGCAAGGGTTAAAGGAATGGATGTGTGGTGGACGGGAGCAAGAACCCCAGGACTCACGGGAGAGGGGCTGACCGAACAGAGGAGCCTCAGTAGAAAGAGTGAGCTGCGGTAGGTCCTAGTTTCAGAGCTTAAGGGCCACCAGCCACTGCTTGTGGAAGTCCCAATTCTCACAGCTGAAGCCAGCCACAGAGTCCTCTGATTCAGGCCCCTGCCTTCCCCTGGCTTCAGTGTCATTATCTCCATTCATGTCACGGTGCAAGGGAACGAGCCCTCTAGTGTCCTGGCTCAGGGCAGGGCTGAGCTCAGCCCCCCTCCTCCGGGCCCTCCACTAGAGCCAGTAACTCAAAGATGGACTTGGAGGGTCCATGGGCCTCTACGAATTGCTGACAGATTTTTCTGTGTATGTGATTGTGAAATTTTCCGGAGAGAGGGCACCCTGGATTTAAAAAGACTCTGAAATAGGTCCAGAACTCTGAAAAATCAGGAATTACCGCATTAGAAGGTCCAAGAGTCACACTCACAAGCACAAAGCCTTAAGAGTCCAGTCAGGAGTTGCCAAGGGAAACAGGGACACCCCCAACAGTTTGAGAGTCTCTTGGGGAGGATCCGAGTGGCAAACATCCACCATCTCTGCACCTTAATGGGATTCGGATTTCCTCATGTAGACATTTCCTTTAAAACGAGGAAAGTGAATTCCCAGAGTTTTCATTTGCAAACCAAGCATTCCTGGGCCTGCCCCTAACCTTCAATCAACTTCAGGCTTTTAGCTCATCAAAATCAACAAGCCTCCTGGAACTCTGCTGCACCCCCATGTCAATTCCATGGGTTCCCCAACCCTAGGAGCCACATTAGAGGTCCCCCCGCCAGGCAACAACATCTTTCTGGCTACTATGTGCCGGGGGCTGGCACAGAATTCACCCAAGTGCCTTGGGAAAACCAGTTTCAAGCCTTCCTCCTCTGTAATCTTAGGTAGATTAGAATCACCCATCCTGTTCTGCTTCTCCTTTATGTCTCCTTCCACCGTTCTTCAACGTCTCCAACACCCTCCACCCTGCGTGTTCACACACCAGCTGTGTGCCCACGTGCCCAGGCATGTGCTTGCACCAACACACACAACCTTGTAAATGTCATTTGCAGCTCTGCTCCAGTCCCCCATTCTACACACCATCTGCTAAAAGCTATTTTAAGCACCTAATAAAACCATTTTAGAATGAATCCTGGGGTATTCTGCCCTTTGCTTCCCTAGGGCAAGAGCAGCTGGGCTCCAGATGGAGCTCCATCCTGGCACCAAGTGACGGGGAGAAAGAATCCACCCAGGACTAGCAGGAGACCCCAGTCCCTTCCCCACCAGCAGCGCGGTATGTCTTGGCTTTGACCATGCAGGACCACACGTAAAAGAGAAGACGTTCAGGTCTGGACAGAGGGATATACCTGGATTCAAATCCCGGCTGTGATCCTTCCTCGTGACAGTAGCTGTCCGCTTCATCTGTGAACGAGGGCTGCTAGACCTCACTCTGGTGCCTCGGGTTCGGGACCAGTGCCCAGACGCTACGACCTGCCTCGTGAGTTGTTGGGGGATTCACGAGAAAATTGAGGTAAAGCACCTGGCACTTAGTAACGTAGTGATTCTCAGCCTTGGCTGTGCATTAGGATCACCAGGGGAGCTTTAAAAACTGATGCCCAACTCCACAGACCAATTAAACCCGAGTCTCTGGGGGCGAGATACAGCCATTACTACTTCTCTTTAAAGCTCCCCAGGTGACTCAAATGTAGAGTCAAGTTTGAGAGTCACTGTAGTAGGAGCTCAATACGTTCAAAACCACCTTTATGACTGAGCCAGCTGCCCCTCTTTTCAGGACCTCTCCTCTCTCCCCAGGGCTCCCATCACCCACTCCTGGCTTCTTCGGGAAGAACTATGGGGAAATAACCTTGCCTTTGTCTTCTAGTATGGCTGGGTGTGAAGGCCCATTGGGAGGATGGTTCCTATGTTCAGTGAGCCTAGTCAGGCATTCACTAAGTCATCACCCAACAGGCAATGGCCGTGTTTACGGTGTGCCCCAGGGACGCAGGGTTGAATAAAGCCAGCCCTGTCCTCAGGATTTCGCACCATGATAGAGACTAATCGACTCTCTTGGATCTGGAAGAGTCTTCCAGGCCCCCCTGCTCCTACCATAGACCTTCTCTCTACAGTGGCTCCATCATCTCATCGCAGCTTAAAAACCGGAAGTGATGGAAAGCTCGCATCTCTTAAGGCAGCCTGTCTGGTTTAGCAACTCTATTTGTTTCAAATTTCTTTCTTAGACTGAACCAAAAGCCTGGCCCTGTGATTCCTACTCATTAGCTCTGAACTTCCGGAGCAGCTCAGCCCAGGCTTCCCCTCCCACGTGACAGAAGCACAGCCCAGGGGAGCTCCCTCAGTGGTGGGAGCCACTGAGACACGGCAAAGGGAGTGCAGCCGACACCACCCTCGGAGCGTCAGAAGGCCAAGATGGAGCTCCTTGTGACCCAAGTGCTAACTCTCCGGCTCTCATAGGGTGTGCAGGGACACGAGAGGCAGCGTGACACAAAACACTCAGAGAGGAACCGCCCCCTCCAGTGTTCTTTCCCATTTGCCCACAGCCTCAGCCTGGCCCAGCCCAGAGGTCTCCGTCTGTCCCTGCTGATGGTGGGTGGTCATCACCTCACAAACAGATACAATGGAAAACCACTGCCAAGTGAAATGGCACATCTTGGCCCCCAGTGTGCGAGCAGTGTTTCAGCCACCGACAGAGCCATGCAGAAAATAAGGCTCGGGGCAGGGCGGGGTGGAGGGGTGTCAATAAATAACTGGAGACAAGAATGTCAACAAGGATCATGACACAACAGCTCCCTCAGAAGTCAATGAGATGGAGAGAAAAAATTGGGGGAGACCCGACAAACAGACGAAGAGCTACAGTTTTTACAAAACAAAAGTTGTGTTAAGATCCCGCTGCAAAGTCCAAGAAGAAATGAAGAGCCCTTCCCCTGCCCCCGGGAGTCTACCTTGTGATGAGGGAGTCGAGTCTCACCCAATGAAAGCGTTTCTGTACTAGGCTGGCAGTACAAGATGGCGGCAATCCAGGGTTAGATGAAGGGGATAACGCACCAAGCCTGTATCCAGGACAGGACCACAGATGAAGAGCTCAGAGGAGAACCAGCCAAGACTAGGGAGGCCAGTGGGGCTTTGCCCTGCTTTTATTTATTTATTTATTTGTTTATTTATTTATAAATAAATTTATTTGACAGAGAGAGAGCACAAGTAGGCAGAGAGGAGGCAGAGGGAGAGGGGGAAGCAGGCTCCCCGCTGAGCAGAGAGCCCGATGCGGGGCTCGATCCCAGGACCCTGAGATCATGACCTGAGCCGAAGGCAGAGACTTAACACACTGAGCCACCCAGGTGCCCCTGCCCTGTTTTTAATAAAGACACCAGCTCTCCTCCTCCTTGCCGACCCCTCGGCAGACACCCACCGCATCCTGGTGGAGAGAAGCCGCAAAGCTTAGGGAACCCGAGTACCCGGCATACAGAGGAACTCAGCCACGGTGCGTGTGTGGTCAAGACCCCCGAAACAGGCATACAATGGGTCAGGCCAAATGGCAGAGCGGGGCTTGGAGCTGGAGGAACCCCTGCGGTGGCAGAGAAGGGTGCATCTGAGAAACCACGCAAGCCGCTGGGTGCCCAAGGCCCAGCCCGTCAGGGTGTGCTGCCAGCAGGCCCTCATCGGGTCCAGTTGCTGTAGCCAGAGGGGGCATGAGGAAGGGCAACGTCGCACTTGAGCAAAAGGGAAATCCACAGCAGCCTTCCCTCCGTGCTGTAGCCAGAGGGGGCATGAGGAAGGGCAACGTCGCACTTGAGCAAAAGGGAAATCCACAGCAGCCTTCCCTCCGTGCTGACTCTTCCCCAGATGGATCGAAGGGGCTGCCAGCCTGTCATCCCAGCCATCCCCTGGCTCCAGCCGGACCTCAGCGAGCTTTCTGGAGAGAAACCAGGTGAGAGAAATAGGGAGGGAGAGACACCCCGGAGGAGCATGGCACCAAAAGCAATATCGTGTTTCCCACCTTTCAGCCTGCCCATCACTTCTGCAGAGAAGAAACGGGCTCTGATTAATACAGAGGGAGAAGTAAGTGGTAAGTCTGTATTCGAGGAGAGAGTGTGTGTGTGCAAGGGATACAGTCGAGGAATTGGCAGTTGTGACCCTTGGCCATGTGGGTACCAACTAAATGCCCAGCTGCCTCTCTTCTTCCTCCTCCTCCTCCTCCTCCAGCTGCCTCTCACTCCTCCTCAACCCCAGTGAGGACAAGGGGGAAGGTTGGGGACCTAATGCCCTTACCTGGAGCAGCCCAGGGGAGGGGAGTCAGAATCTGGGTTGACCTTCTCTCACTTCCCACTGCTCTCAGAAAGAGAGAGCTGCTAACACCCCCACCACCCACCCTCGCCCCTGCTTGGCTTTTTAAAAAAAATAATTTATATAAGTGATATGATTTCTTTATTTTAATTTTTAATTGTGGTTTAAAAAACACATGACCTAAAAGTTACTATCATAACCGTTTCTAATTGTGCAGCTCAGAAGCATTAAGGGTACTCACACAGTTGTGCAACTAGGATTGGGAGGTTTTTCATCTCCCAACCTGGAAACTGTTATCCATTAAGTCAAGTTCCTGCTGGCCCCTCCCCCAGCCCGTGATAACCACCATGCTACTTTTTGTTTCTGTGACCTTGACTTCAAATAAGTGGAATCATGCGGTCTTTTTGTCACTGGCTTATTTCACTGAGCATAAAGTCCTCAAGGTTCATGCATGCTGTGTAGCAGGTGTCTGGATTTCTTTCTTTTTTAATACTGAGTATTTCCTTGGATGTAGATACCACATTTTGCTTACACATTTCTCCACTGATGGGCATCTGCCATGCTTCCAGCTGTTAGCTCTTGTGCACAAGGCTGCTGGGAACATGTGTGTGCAAACAGCTTTCTGAGACCCCTGCCTTCCCTTCTCTAGGGTCTCGACTCAGAGTTGAAATTGCAGGATCATGTAGTCATTCTACGTTTAATGTTTGATGAACCACCGTTGCGTTTTCCATTCCCGCACCATTTTACCTTCCCACCCACTGAGCACAAGGGCTCTCGTGTCTCCACCTGCTTTGTTTGTCAGAGGTCCCTGAGAACAATGGGCTCCCCAGCACCGCTTGACTTGAAATGAGAACCTCAGTCCGCATGACTTGTGTCATCGTCCCCAGGCTTCTCCTCCGAGCCCACTTCTCCGTCCACATCTGGGGCAGTCCCGTGGCCGTGACCTGGGCCCTGATGAGCCCTGTGCTCTAGCAGGCCTGTGAGGAACAAAGAAAACAAGAACTTGCAAGGCAGTGAGTCAAGCAAACTCCCCAGAACAATGGTGCTCCTATAATCGCTCCTGTTGCGGGAGCACTCCACGATGAGAAAGATTTGGAGTAAGAACAGGACTGCTGCCCCATCCACTGGCTGCGTGGGGCCCATGGTCAGAGCCCAGGGCAAAGGGGATGAACGCAGGAGAGGCTGGCTGAAGACACAGGTGTGGAAGTCCAGGCCACTGTCAGCTCTCCCCTGCACCACTGTGACAGTCTCCAACCTGGCCTCCCTGCCTCCCTTCTGGTGTGAGGCAGCAAATCAGTAGCCAAAAGGCTCCTTCTAAAATTCAGATCTGATCCAGTTCCTTCCCTTCTTCGAATGTGTCGTAGCTCCCCACAAACCTCAGATGAAACTTCTGGACACGTCAACACTGCACTTCACCGCCCAGCCCCACCTACCTCTCAGCACATCTGCTGTGTCACTCCCTCCTTGTCTGAGATCCAGCCACACGGAGGAGTTTCCATTGCTAGAACATACCACGCTCGCTGTCTATCTTGGGACATTGCTTACAGTGCTCTCTCGACTTGGAACATGCTCCCCACAGCACCGTCCTTCCTCTCTTCGTCTAGCTGGTTCTGTTCAACCTTAGGGTCTTAGCTTAGATGTCACTTCCTCCAGGAAGCCTTCCGTGGCCTCCCCCATTCTGAGTGGGAACCTCTTCTCGGCATTATCATGGGGACCGTGAGAAGCTTCGCACGCTGGGTGTACTCCCTGGTGACTTGCTCGTGTTCTGAAAAGACTAGGTTCTGGGAACAGAGCAGTCTTGTTCACTTTCTATCCCTGGCACCTTGAACATGGACTGGCTCGGTGTAGATGTTCATTACAAGTTTTTGATGAGTGAATGAATGTGTGAGTAAATGCAGGCAGGCCTGAATCGGGAGTCTGATGAGACACGGAAGGAGCAGGGGTGGGGGGCTGGGGGGTGGGGGAGGGCTGGCCGGCTTCCATCCTCCTTCCACCCACATAAAGTGTTCTAACGTGCAACCACTAATGTCAAGTTTAAAATTAGCCAGATCCTTCAACTTCTTTCTTGTCTTCTGGCCTTCAGTGCCTCCCCAAAATTATGGGAAACGAGGGTAGGCAGAAAGGCAGGGACCAAGCAATGAAACGTGAATGCTGGATTCCTTTGCAATCTGATCCAGAGCTCTGGATTATTGACATCTTTGACTTTATCTAGCTGTCCCCTGCCCTGTGACACTGAGGAATGAAGAGTTTATGGTTTCTTCAAGGCCTCCCTGGTGTCCCAGTTTCTGCCCAGTGATCGTGTCCTTCCCCCTTCGGCCCTCCTGCCATGGCTAGGAGACAGCTGGGATCTGTGGCCTGTTGCCTGGGGAGCCAGCCCAGCCGGCGGTGGGGGGGGGGGGGGGGGGGGCGGGGGGGGGGGGGGGGGGGTGCGGCCAAGGGGGTGGGTGCTAGGAGCCAGGTGTGACGGTGATGCATCTCTCCGAGCCGGGCTGTAATTGGCCATTCCCTGTGGAATGGAGAGACCTTAGCAGGACAAAAATGTCCCCTACAGCATCCTGAATCTTTTTCAGGTAACTGGTAAACGGCAGGTCCTGGAATTGGAAACGTTTATAAGGGAAGAGCAATGATCTGGGGGAGAGGCGTGCAGAAGGGGGTCTGCCCCAAAGGGCTGGTACTCTCCCCAGGGGCCTCCAAAGTTGTCCATCCTGGGAACACAGATGACTGGGGACTTTTATGTAAATACTGCTGTTGTTATCGTGCTAACTCATAACAGCACGCAGGACCCCAAAGAGCTTGCATTTCCGTTAGCCCTGTTACGCCCATGGCATTAGTCCCATGACGGCGGGAGCGACAGCAAGGGCTCCCTACAGCGACAGCTACAATTCTTCACCAAGTGACCTTGTGAGACAGGGGTTTTGTACACATTCTCTCTGCTCCTCCCAGAAATCCCAGGAGGTGAAGAGTTTTAACCTCATTTTATAGACAAAGATCCAGAAAGTTTATGTGACTTACCCAAGATCAGGTCTAGGATTCAAACCAGAGTCCATCAGTCCCCAAGCCATCCCCTCATGGGGCAGGTGGGTGAGACGCGGCCCTTTGTCACATAGCTAGCTGACAGCAATATTGGGATGGAAGCCCAAGATGCCTGCCCTCCCGCAGCTGCCGTGCTGTGGCCAGCAGGAGAGAGCAGAGCCCCACGCGCCCGTCCTCTTTGTCCCTGGGTGCATTTGGTTCCCTGCCCTTACCGATTTCAGTCTGTTAGTGACCTGGAGCCCTCATGCTCATTCCCTTCTGGGCATCAGGAGCCACGTTACATCCTAATGAGGAGGAAATCCAAGCAATTTAGCCTGGAGTTGCACGCAAGGAACACATCCACGGAAAACCACCACCTCCCCACGTGCACACGTCCCAGAGGACTCTGCCTGGACTCAGGAGGAACGGCAGCGTGCCCTCTCCTTCCAGCCTCGGACGGGAGGCCAGAACTGGGCTTCTGGACCTCCTGGCTCCCACCCCAGCACCCCAGTGTAGCCCCCTAACTCACCTCTTTGTACTGCAGCCCGGAGGTACAGGGGGATGATCTGGAGGTTATCTCATGTGCAGAGCTCAGCTCAGTCTGGAAGATGCTTTTTCCAGTGAAACGAGATTCATTTGCTTCCACGGTAAGGATGGAAAGGCTCAGGTAGACGAGGCTGAGGCAAAGGCTCAATAGTTGTTTTCTAGATTATTCTGCTACATCGACACGCACATACGTGCATGTGTACACACACACACACACACGCACACGCACACACATAGCGTGCAGCTCTGCTCCAGAAGACACTGTTACCAAGTGTCACCCCATAAACCAGGAGCAGAACTCCAGCTCATGCGCGGGCTCCCCTCCCTCTCTCCCTGCCGTGCTCTTAGACCCAGAGACCAGAATCACAGCTGACTCAGACCAGACCCAGGGGAACTTGTCGTTCCTGCCCTCTCCTATTATTTCCTGCTTTGAGCTAAGTTCCATAGTCATTCAGCCAAGCAGCCCAGAGCAGGGAAAGAATTTCTCCTGCCAAAAAAAGCTAATGTGAGGTGAAATGGCATTAATAACCATATAGTGTCTAGATAGGAGGCAATGGTCTGGAAAGTCTCTGCACTGGGCAGACCTCACCTTGCTCGGCCTGAGCACCCCAGGCTAACAGCATTTGTAACCAGAGGTAGGGCCGTCGTGGGGAGGAGGGAGGAACATGGTTCTCAGGAGTCCACAGAGGACACTCAGAACGAATTACAGGGAGGTAGGCTTCAACTCGACGTAAGGAAATTTTCTAACAGCCAAAGCTGGCTAAGTGACATGTATCCCGGGCACAAGAGATTGCTTATATCTGCTTCCACAGCCAGAGCATGAGCTCTCTTTTGAGGTGGTGAGACCTCCGTCACCGTGCATATCCCAACGGTACAGAGGAGGTTTTATGAACACAAGCCACCATGTCAGACCCATCAGACTTCAATTCCTGACTCTCTCATTGACCTGTTGGGTCACTTTGACGAAGTTACCTGAAACTGCTTCTTCACCAGTATGTACGCATAATTACCTTCTCGGGTTCTGAGGTTTCTATAAGGTTAATGCCTACAGAGTCCCTCACGAGGGTACGAAAGCACTAAATCAGTCGAAGCTAGAGCAATCATTATATCGAACAGCAAGCAGACACCAGGGGCTGCCAGCTAAGGGAGGTCGACAAAGACAGTCTCAGAATGGAGGGGGACGGTGCTGGGTCAGAGATGACCTCTAACCCGAAGGTACACAGATTTGCTCATTTTGTCTCCTGTTCCTTTTTCTCATTCAACAAATGAAAGTGTTCTGTGGGAGAACCTATGCTCTAAGTAAACAAGGGGATGAGAGACTGCCCCACTCTTCCCTCCCTCTGAGATCTCTTTAAACATCCCTTGCCCAAAAGCCCTCCCCAGCTGATCAGAAAGATGAGATATGGTCATGCACCAAACACACACACACACACACACACACACACACTCCACGACAATCACTCAACTCTGTGCAAAGCATAAATGTTTCAAGACTTGGCTGTTCGCTTACCCCTGTAGCCCACTCTGGCTCATGCACCACCTCCCAGTCTGTCTCTGAACCTTCTTGATGATCCGCCCATGGCAGCCAAATCTGTGTGCCACATCCTGGTTCTATTCCTGAACCTATTCCTTAGGAAAACAAACAAACAAACAAACAAAGGTCTGCAGACCGCCATCCTTACAAAAGTGACCCTGGATATCAGGAACCCTCATTCCACCGGGAACCATTGTCTCTTTCAGGAAAACAAGTCACACCCTCTAGACCGGTGAGATCTGAAACAACCTACCTGGGCTGAGGCAGCTGAATGGCCCCCATAGGTTATTGTACCAAGTCAGGAGCCCAGGGCTGATTTCTGCTTTTGGAATGGTCAGCATTTAACAATGGCAGGTTAGCCTTGGTAAGACTCTCTGGGGAAGCCTTTGCCATGCCCTCAACTTGTCACTGTGGCCACTGGGTTCAGAAGCCCACTAAGTAAACCCTGGGGTTGCTGAGGGGAAATGCTGACAGCCACACAGTGGACTTTCTTGTCTGCCCAATTACCAATAGGAGCTTGGTAAATATCCAACGGAACATGGACATCCTCAGTTTCTGTGCCTATTCCAAGAGGCGCATCCACATATCGTTTCCTAATTTGCTTGTCACCAGTTCTTGAATCTGACCTCTTCCAAGTTCTTGACCATCTGGCCAAACCATTAGCAAAGCACATGAGTTAGTGAAAACCTTACCTCAGGCCCTCTTTCCCTCCAAGCCAAGTAGTCAACAAGTTGTACTACTCAAAGTGCTCCCATTGGGAGGATATCTGTCCTCTGTCCATCTCAAGGGCACTTCTGAAGAGCTGTACCGCTAAGATAGTTTACCTTGGGTGGATATCAAACATCGTGAAGAGTTTTGCAAAGCAATCTTGATCATTCTCTTCCTTGGTCAACTTCCCATGAATCTATAGAGGTACATGGAGGAAGATGGCCCCCATCTTCCAGGAGTGGGCACACTGGGGAGGTTGAGTGACTTGTTACTAGAACTTGCATGAGCCATTGCGATCTTCGTGGCCAAGTTCCACGGAGAGCATTTGTCCTTGATGATGAGGTGCTGCTAGGCATGCTTGAATTGATGGCTGGGTCCACATGATGAGTAGCTTTAGCTGCAAACTCATGTGCGGTCCAGGGGTCAGGAGATTTGCCTATCGGGGCCAGGACAAAGCCAAAATCATTGCTGAAAAGAATAGTGACCTGAGAAACTGAGCCTCTGTCCGCTCCTCACGCCTCAGGACCTCCAGTGGGATGCTCCTACTGAGGTCGCCACAGGTGGCATCAGCATCATAAAACTGGTCTCCAAAATCCAAAGGGACCAGCTTCCAGCCAAGAGGAAGTAACAGGGATAGGACTTAACCCTCCCACCGAAAATAACAAAAAAAAAAAAAAAAAAAAAAAAAACAGACAAAATATATGAAACAACTGTTTACAGGACATGGCACACCAGGCAACGCAGCACAGCGATCCTTTCGAGATAGCAAATACATAAGACCATCACTATGATTGCCCAGGCTCACTGCCTTCAGGGAGTGTCTGGGCAATGGTGGGGGGGGGGCTCCCAGGCGGGAGAGGGCTCCCAGATGGGGCCTGGTGGGCTTGCAGAGTTGAGAAGATGGTGCTGAGGGTACAGGGCAGGTAGAATTTGCAGGAAAGAAAACTGCAGAGAAAGAGTTGCTCAGAGGCAGACCCTGGAGATCCACACGGAGAATCTCCCTCAATGACAGCTGAGTTCTCATCAGCATGTACATGCGAAGAATCTGTGTGAAGTGGGGATGGGGGAAGGAAAGCAAAAAGGTGAAGGGGAACAACGCTCACCACTCACACAAGCTCCTACAGGCCCGACCGGAAGACCCCTGACGTGCGGGACATCGAACAGTCTTGTCTCATCAGCTCTAGATTATGGCTTCTCAGCTTTCTCAGCCAACATTTGGGGCCTAGTTCTTTATTGTACAACAGGTGTAAACGTTCACATACTGTATAGCGAGAGCCAAAAATATGTGAAGCAAAGACTGATAGAACCACAAGGAGAAACTGACAAAGCCACAATTCCAGTCAGAGATTTCCATCCCCTGCTCTCCACACTTGCTAGAACAAGCAGTCAGAACACAAGCCAGGTTATCGATGACTGGAACAACCCTCACCGGATCTCACCCCATCCCCACTGCACGGCACCCTCCCCAACAGCAGCTGAGAGCACACATTCTGTCAAGTAAACACGAAACTTTGATCAGGAAGGATCATCTTCTGGGCCATAAATAACACTCAGTAAATTTTAAAGGATTGAAGTCATACCAAGTATGCTCTCTGACCACAGGAGAAATAAATTGGAAATCGATGCAGAAAGATAACTAGAAAATCCCTAAATATCTGGGAAGTAAGTAACACACAGCTGAACAATCCATGGGCCAAAGCAAAGGGAAACTAGGAAGTGTTTTGAATGGAAGGAAAATAAAAATGCAACATCTCAAAGTCATTGGTGTTGGGATAGTGGAACTCACATGCCTTCATTATGAATCATAATAGCTAAAATTTATTGGGCACTTATTATGTACCAGGTGTATGCACTTTTCCTATATTATCGCATTGAATCCCTAGAAAAATTTCATGTGAACAAGGTACTATTATGATTCTTGTTTTGTATGTGATGAAACAGGGACTTAGAGAAATAAAAAATCAAAGCAGTCCTTGTGGGGAATTTATAGCACTAACAACACGGTGTAGAAAAGAAGCAAGCTTTCAAATCACCTCTCCAGGCTTCCTGCTGTCACTGCCCTGCTGTCTGTGTGTGTCTTCCCTACAAGCGTGTCCGCGCTCTGAGGACTGTGCCGTATCAAAGCCATCCTTAGCCTACCGAACTGAATACAGTGCCTGGTCCCCCCACCCCCTGTCCCAGCCTCCAGAAACATGACTTGACCAAAATTCCACGCTCACTGGTTTCCTTGTCCTAGGAGCTAGGGAACACCCCCTGGGCCTGAGACTTCTACTCCATTCCATCTGAAATAAACAAAATTCCAGCCCCCTAACCCATGTTATGCCTGTGTGGACCTAGAGATGGGCCCATTCCCAAGCCTGATCTATGAGGAAAGACCAAACCAGCCAGCCAGACCCTTCAAAATCCAAGCTCTTTCTTACCATAGGGCTTTGCCCTTACATGTTCCTCCTTCCCCAGTTCTTCACGTGTCCGGCCCCTTCTAATCATTTTGATGGCAGCTCAGATACTCCCCAGGAAGCCTTCTGAGATGAATGTGCCCCTGATGTTCTCAGCCTGGCCACCACCTGTGACCCGCTCTTTGGGTTTCATCACTCAGACTCTGTTTTGGGTAACTACCTCTCCCCCAACAGACCCAGTCCTGGTGAAGCTGTCAGTCAAAGCACCCCCGCTCACCCCTGCTCAAGAACCAACACCTCGGTCTCTGTATTGTGACTCCTGGGCAGTGTCACCAAAACAGAACACGGTCAGGAGAAATTTTCCCCAAAGGCCACCCTCTGAAGAGATGGTCTGTTGGTGCCTGCCACAAACCAGCCCTGGTTCCTATGCCTGCCCTTACCCTGTTTCTCTTTTATCCTTGAAACTTCCAGAAATTTCTTTTTGCTGAGTCAGTTTCTATTGTTTAAGGGAAGGAACTCTGATACTGGTTTCCCACCCTCAGTCACTATTTACTCCTTCCATAGCATATTTCAAAATCCAAAATGATCTTTTTTTTTTTAAAGATTTTATTTATTTGTCAGAGAGAGAGAGTACACACAAGCAGGCAGAGAGGCAGGCAGAGAGAGAGGAGGAAGCAGGCTCCCGGCCAAGCAAGGAGCCCGATGCGGGACACGATCCCAGGACCCCAGGATCATGACCCGAGCCGAAGGCAGCGGCTCAACCAACTGAGCCACCCAGGCATCCCCAAAATCCAAAATGATCTTTAGAAATTTGTTGATGTTTGGGGTGCCTGGGTGGCTCAGTCGGTTAAATGTCCGATTCTTGATTTTGGCTCAGGTCATGGTCTCAGGGTTGTGGGATCCTGCCTGCTTAGGATTCTCTCTCTCCTTCTCCCTCTGCCCCTCCCTGTTTACGCACTCCTGAACACTTAAAAAAAAAGAGAGAAAGAAAGAAAAGAAAAGAAAGTCTTAAAAAAAAGTTGTTGACATCTATTGTCTGACTCTGCCACTAGAACATAAGCCCATGTCAGGAAGGACCTTTTCTGCCTAGCTCCCTGCTGTCCCCCAGCACCCAGCCCAAGGCTGCCATGGGGTGATGGGGGCCTCCAGAGGGAGGCAGGACCATACCGTGGCCTGGGACTCACTGTGAGCTCTGCTTACTGGAACACTGGGCTGCAGGAAAGAGGGAGGAAAGTGGGAGCCAGTGAAGGAGGCTCCATCTTTGCCGGGGAAGAGCAAACTTCAGCTTGGGAATTCCCAGCCACAGATCGCAAGACCTGATCTCTCTTCTGCTCCCCCTTTGATCTCGACCAACCCTTTGTAAATCTCAAGCGATGTCTTGTAAATCTTTAATTACAAGAAAATTGCGGCCCAACCAGCAAATACACGGAGAGTGTTGATGAATGTTTAAAATTGCTACAGCAGCAGATCTGAAGGGATTAAGAGAAGATATATTGGAGTGACAGTTATTAAACACTACATCCCAGTAAATGTTACAGAGCAGATAAATAATGCAAACTCCTGACAGCCGCTCTGTGCTCCATTGAGGACAAGACTGGGGTGATCTGCTGGGGATGTGGTGTCAGAGGAGGAAGCCGTGGACTTAGCTCCCTGCCTCCCGGAGGCTTGCCCTACCTCACACTCCCTCGGCACCGCTGTGTCCACAAAGCAGCGGTAGATGCTGGCCGGAAGCAAAGGGAGAGAAATCTCTGGAATGGTTGTATTTGAAGAGCTTCAGCTGTGGAGCCCTCCCTCGGGGCAGTCCCTCCAGCAACCCTCATTCCTTCTTTCATTCAGCTCTCTCCTCATTCACTGTTCCACCGTTCACCTAGTCCCTCCCTTATGCCCTGATGGACTTGTTATGCCCCAATAATGGGTCCGTGATTAAAGGAGCGAAACTGATATAAAGCGAAGGTCAAGCAAAGCTTTATTTCGTGCCAAGCATCAAGAATCTAACCGAACGTTCGGGGACGCACCTCTTACAAGAGAGGGCGACCCTTCTCTGTTTCACAGACTAGTTTTTAAGGGCAAAGACCATGCGGTCAGGCCTGGCCACGAACAGGTGGCCAATGAGATTGTAACACACACAGGAAACTCCACAGTGATGCTAGGTGACCAATTGAGTTACAGTTTACCCTAGTAGACATTTGACCCAGCCTATCGCCTTGGTTGGGATTGGCGCCCAAAAGGCTCCCAAAGGGTGGGGCCCATACTCCTTGGTAACCAGGGAGACAGTATGCATCCCCCCACTGATCGGATGTCTCCACCTGGCCTGATCCACCCCTGTATTTGAGCTTTGTTACCTGAGGCTGGTTTCCAGGACTTGTCTCCAAGTAAATCCCCTGGGGGCAGGGGAGCAGGGACAGTTTAACTTTAATGAAAGTCTCTTGCTAAATAGGTCCTTACAGACTGATTCATTTCTTCATAATTCACTAGTGCGTGTGTTCTTTCCTGCATCAATTCAATGACTTACGCTTGTACTAATTTATGTAGTACGTGTTCACTCACTGGTCACACACGTACTAAGCACTTATTAAAGCAGAGAAGATACAAAGGTGAGCAAGACTCGGCCCTTGCCCTCAAGATCTGAGAGCCTCGTGGGGGGTGGGAACCAGAAAGATAAAATATTACAATAAAGGTGACACTTGGGAAATAAGTCAATCAGAGAAAGACAATTATCATATGATCGCCCTGATATGAGGAAGCTGAGAGGCAATGTGGGGGGCTTAGGGGGTAGGAAAGGAATATATAAAACAAGATGGGATCGGGAGGGAGACAAACCGTAAAAGACTCTTAATCTCACAAAACAAACTGAGGGTTGGTGGGGGGTGGGGTGGGGGTATGGACACTGGAGAAGGTATGTGCTATGGTGAGTGCTGTGAAATGTAAACCTGGCGATTCATAGACCTGTACCCCTGGGGCTAATAATACATTATATATTAATTTTTTTAAAAAAAGGTGACACTTGGCATTTGTAGATTCCGTATTTGCTGTTTGACTCTTCAGTAAGCAACCTCAGAGGTCCGGGGTTGTCTCAACAACACAGATTTGAACAACACATACACCGAGGCTGGTTGTGTGGGACTGAGGAAGACACATGACACAGGTTGGAGAGCACAGGAAAGGCTTCCTGTAGGAGGTGACTGCCTGTGTACCATCTATATGCCAGGCAATTAGCTATAGAGCTTGATTACTTACAGCAACTTCCCAACTCATTTTTTTTTAAAGATTTTATTTATTTATTTGACAGACAGAGATCACAAGTAGGTAGAGAGGCAGGCCTAGAGAGGAAGGAAAGCAGGCTCCCTACTGAGCAGAAAGCCCAATGTGGGACTCGATCCCAGGACCCTGGGATCATGACCTGAGCTGAAGGGAGAGGCTTAAACCACTGAGCCACCCAGGTGACCCCCAACTCATTTTATTTTTTTAAGGATTTTATTTATTTATTTGAGAGAGAGTGCACGCATGGTGGGGCAGGGGTATGGAGGCAGAGGGAGAAGCGGGCTTCCTGCTGAGCAGGGAGCCCAACTCAGAGCTCTATCCCAGGATCCTGAGATCAAAACCTGAGCGGAAGGCAGACGCTTAACCAACTGAGCCACCCAGGCACCCCTCCTACCTCGTTTTAAAGATTAGGAAATCAGAGATCAGCTTATCCAAGGTCACAGTAATTATGGCGGAACAGAATTAGAACCAGAACTGACTCCAAAGCCAGGCACTTTCTTTTTTTATTTATTTAAATTCAATTAACTAACATGTAATGTATTATTTGTTTCAGGGGTATGGGTCTGTGATTTATCAGTCTCACACAACACCCAGGGCTCACTCCACACACCTGCCCCAGTGTCCATCACCCATCCCCCCACCCTACTCCCAGCAACCCTCAGTCTCTTATGCCCTTTGTATGACACTTGACTGCTTCCCTGGGGGCCTGGCCAGCCACCTTTCTACGGTGAAGAAGAATGGGAAAATCTCTTCCCTAAAAACAGTGCAAGAGGGTTGTTTCATGTATTTATTTGAGATCTTGAGTCTACAGTTCAGTAAGCTCAGACAAACAAGCACATGCCGCAGAGGCCACCACTATTCCCAGTTTCTCTTGCCATAGATCGATTTCACCAGTTCTTGAGCTTCACATAAATGGACCCAAAGCTAGAAAAGGGTTTCTTCCTTTTTTATTTATTTATTTATTTATTTATTTATTTATTTATTTATTTTCTTTTTAAGTAATCTGCACACCCACTGTGGGGCCCAAACTCATAACCCCGAGATCAAGAGTTGCACGTTTGGGATGCCTGAGTGGCTCAGCCAGTTAAACGTCTGCCTTCAGCTCAGGTCATGATCCCAGGTTCTTGGGATCGAGTCCTGCATCAGCCTCCTTGCTCAGAGGGGAGCCTCCTTCTCCCTCTGCCTCTGCCCCTCCCCGCTTCTGCTTACTCTCTCTCTGTCAAATAAATGAATAAAATCTAAAAAAAAAAAAAAAAAAAAGGGTTGGACGTTCCACTTCCACCAACTGAGCCAGCCAGGTGCCTGGCTTTCTTCCTCTTAACATAAAAAGAGAAGGTTTTAATTTTGTTTTGTTTTAAAGATTTTATTTATTTATTTGTAGAGAGATCACAAGTAGGCAGAGAGGGAGGCAGAGAGAGAGGGGGATGCAGGCTCCCTGCTGAGCAGAGAGCCTGATGAGGACCCTGAGATCATGACCCGAACCAAAGGCAGAGGCTTAACCCTCTGAGCCACCCAGGTGCCCCAGGAGAGAAGGTTTTAAAAGGAGGCTTTCGTGGGGTGCCTGGCTGGCTCAGTTGGTAGACCATGCAATTCTTGATCTCAGGGTTGTAAGTTTGAGCCCCATACTGGGTGTAGCTATTATTTAAAAATATATATATTTTTTTAAAGTGAGGAGTACTTCTGTAAGAAGTTAAGGGCAATCCCTCAGGAATGTCCAACACAATGACGTGACATATCCCCAAATATGGAAAAGGCAAGACCAAATGGCACTGCTCAAGCTTCCAAAATCCCTAGTTCCATTTATGTGCCCCAACCCTCTAGGAGGTGGGTGTTAACCACAGAAGCTCAGGGCCCCCTGCTTCTGGGGCTGGGGAGCCTCTGATCCTTCCGGACCTGTCCCCTTACCTCTTCTCAAGGCGTCATCACCGGGAACGTACTTGGGTACACTTGTCATCTGCTCTCCTACTGCCAGGAACCCCAGGAGATCCTGTAGCCTCCTGAGTAAGAAACGCTCAGCTCTCTCTGGCCTCTAGATTCCTTCCTAGCCTTGTAGACTGCCCTGTACTTGTCTGCCCACACCTTCCTCGTGTGTCCAGGAGGCTGGAATCCAGGCATGTTCAAGGAGGCCCACCCTCTCCTGGGAGGTCCTGGGCTGCCATCTTGGTTCTGGCTTTCTAGGAGCTTGGCAGCCTCTACAGGAGACACAATCTCTGCGGGGGTTTCTGCCCTCACACCAGCTTCTCTCTGAGTCAGCCCCTGCCCCATGCCTCTCATCCCTGTCAAAGCGGGGTTCTCTTTCCAGAGGCCCCACCAAGTCCTTGTTCCCCGTGTCAAAAGTGCCACGTTTCTCCTTTAAAGAGCAGGAACAACAGAAATGGCTTGACTGACAGAGCGAACAAGTTAGCTCAGGGAACCAGCCTTGTCGACCGAGGCTGTGACATCCAGGTATCCCCCAGGGAGGAGCAGAACATTCCCCAAGACTGCTCAGTTAGAGTTTCACTGTCTGGGAAAATTACTTTTATACACGACACAACTGGAAGCAAAATTTCCTGGCATGGGGTGACTGGGCCCCCAAGTGCCTGCAACAACGGACACCCCTGCTGTGACCAGAACTGGATCAGATGCAGGAATGCGGCCAGTGACCTCAGGGCACCCTGGATCTCCAGTGTCTCCCCCTAAAAAGGCTGTGGCTGAGCCAGAGCTGCTGCAAATGACCAAATGAATTTTTTTTTTAAAAGATTTTATTTATTTGACAGAGAGAGATCACAAGTAGGCAGAGAGGCAAGCAGAGAGAGAGAGAGAGAGAGAGGAGGAAGCATGCTCCCTGCCTAGCAGAGAGCCCGATGCGGGACTCGATCCCAGGACCCTGAGATCATGACCTGAGCTAAAGGCTCAGGCTGAGGCTTAACCCACTGAGCCACCCAGGCAGCCCCGACCAACTGAATCTTTATTTGACGTCCTGAACATCTCAGCAGTAATTATCTGTGGCTCAGTACTAATGTGTCCTGTGGCATCCTTTCAACACACCCCTCACAAAGGACTTGGTCTCTGTCTCACCAGTTACCTGCGTTGTGCTGCTCATCCCAGAAGGAAGGAGGGGCTGGGGCAGGATAGTGTCCCTGTTCCAGAGTCCATCCCTCAGTCAGTCAACAACCTTAAGGGGCCCTTCAGAGGCAAATGCCTCTTTCATTCACTCTGATCTTTGAGCACCTGCTCTCTTGTACTATTTCCCAATCATCTCTGTCGCTGTCTTTCTCTCTGATGAGTCATTTGTGCAACAAAGTTATAACGAACTTGAGAGGCAATCTAGGGCAGTAAGGAACGCCAGCTCTGGAGCCAGATTTTCTGGGTTTGAACCCCAGCTCTTCCACTTACTAACTCTGTGGTCTTGCCCAGACTCTACTTCAGATACCTTGTCTATGAACCAGAAATAATCCAATATTCACTCACAGAATTATTGCAGAGTTAAGTCAAATATGCAACCTGCTTTGGAGGGTTTCTGGCACATAGCACTGTAGATGTATTTCCTGTTAAAATAAGCATCATCGGGGCACCTGGCTGGCTTAGTCAGTGGAGCGTGTGACTCTTGATCTTGGGGTTGTGAGTGCAAGCCCTGTGTTGGATGTAGAGATTACATAAAAATAAAATCTTCTTTAAAAATAATCATTATTGGGGTGCCTGGGTGGCTCAGTGGGTTGAGCCTTTGCCTTCAGCTCAGGTCATGATCTCATGGTCCTGGGATCGAGCTCCGCATCGGGCTCTCTGCTTGGCAGAGAGCCTGCTTCCCCCCTCTCTCTGCCTGCCTCTCTGCCTACTTGTGATCTCTGTCAAATAAATAAATTAAATATTTTTAAAAATAATAATCATTATTGCCATGATCAAAACATAGTGCTAGACAGAGATAAACAGTGGTCAGTAAAGAAATTATACCTGCTCTCTTGGACCTCACATCTTAGCAAGAAGCTGCATCTTGGACGCCTGGGTGGCTCAGTCATTAAGCGTCTGCCTTCAGCTCAAGTCATGATCCCAGGGTCCTGGGATCGAGTCCCGCATTGGGCTCTCTGCTCTGCAGGAAGCCTGCTTCTCCCTCTCCTATTCCCCCTGCTTGTGTTCATTCTCCGGCTGTGACTCTCTCTCTCTCTCACTCAAATAAATAAAATCTTAAAAAAAAAAAAAGAAGAAGAAGAAGCGACATCAGCTTCATCTTTCACTTGGGACTAGTGGGAGAAAGTAGATGCCAGGGGCTAGGAGGGATGCGATGAGGGGAGGGGCACCCCAGCTGGACTGCGACCTCGGGTAAGATGCCTCCAAGGGAGCTCGTGAGCTGAGTTCCACAAGATGGGGGCGAGTCGGCTGGGCAAAGGCTTCAGCGAGGGAAGCCATCTGAGGACATGAGAGGCCTGTGTTAATGGAGTTCACAGAGATCCTCAAAGTGCAGGCAGGGAGGGCAGGAGATGAAGGACCTGGGGAGTCAGCAGTCAGGAGACCACGGTGTGGTCCACGTAAAAGTAGATAGCACTAGAGGCACGGCCCAGGAGAGAAAGTTGAAGAACTGGACTCATTAAAATGAAAACTTGTGCTGTGTGGAGGACACTGTCAAGAGAATGAGAAGATAAGCCACAGACTGGGAGGGAGTATCTGCAGAAGACACCTCTGATAGGGGCACCTGGGGGGTTCAGTCAGTTAAGCGTCTGCCTTTGGTTCAGGTCATGATCTCAGGGTCCCGAGATCCAGGCCCATATCGGGCTCTCAGCTCAACAGGGAGTCTGCCTCCCCCTCTGCCTCTCACCCAGCTCATATTCTCTCTCTCTCTCTCTCTCAAATAAACAAATAAAACATTTAAAAAAAAAGACACATCTGGTAAAGGATAGCTATCTGAAATCTACAAAGAACTCAACACTCAGCAGTAAGAAAACAGACAACCTGATTAAAAGATGGGCAAACGATCTGAACAGACACCTCACCAAAGAAGATTTGCAGACAGCAAATGAGCACAGGGGGAGAGCCCCCCTCCCCACATCATATGGCATCCAGGAAACACAAATTAAAACACTACACAACCTATCAGAATGATCACAGCCTAGAACACTGAAGTAGCCGATGCTGGCAGGCATGTGGAGCAGCAGGAACTCTCGTTCGATGCTGGTGGGAAGGCTGCTTCGGGAACGTACAGCCGCTTTGGAAGAGAGTTTGGCCGTTTCTTACAAACCAAACATACTCTTACCATAGGACCCAGCAATTACACTACTTCTTATTTACCCAAAGGAGTTAAAAACTTATGTTTTCACAAAAACCTCTCAAGGATATTTACAGCTGCTTTATTCCTCATTGCCAAAACTTGGAAGTGAAGATGTCCTATGGTAGGTAAATAAAGAAACTGTAGTACATTCAGACAATGGAATATTGTTTAGCACTAAAAAAAAAAAAAAATGTGCTATCAAATCATGAAAAGACATGGAAGAAGCTTAAATGCATGTTACTAAGTGAAAGAAGCCGATCGGAAAAGGCTACATACTGTGTGATTCCAACTATAGGCCATACTGGAAAAGGCAAAACTCTGGAGATGGTAAAAAGATCAGTGGTGGCCAGGGGGTCAGGGGGTAGAACAGGTGCAGCACAGAGGACTTTTAGGGCCTATTATAAAAAAAGAAAAGAAAAGAGGAAACGAAGGGAAGGACAGGGAGGAAAGGAAAGGAAA
>NW_019154109.1:7599595-7599675 GCF_002288905.1 Enhydra lutris kenyoni | reverse complement strand
GGAAGGGAAGGGAAGGGAAGGGAAGGGAAGGGAAGGGAAGGGAAGGGAAGGGAAGGGGAAGGGAAGGGGAAGGGAAGGGG
>NW_019154109.1:7573483-7599585 GCF_002288905.1 Enhydra lutris kenyoni | reverse complement strand
AAGGAAAGGAAAGGAAAGGAAAGGAAAGGAAAGGAAAGGAAAGGAAAGGAAAGGAAAGGAAAGGAAAGGAAAGGAAAGGAAAGCGAAAGGAGGGAAAGGAAAGGAAAGGAAACCAAGGCAGCATCAGTGGGGAGGAAGAGGGAGATAAGTCACATCCGTGAGGATGAACTGAGGTGAAGGGCAGAGGAAGGTTCGGGAGGGATCCCAGGCAGTTGGGTGAGGGGCCCCATGGAGGGTGTGCTGGAGGAGAAGCCGGTCTGCCTGTGGGATGGGACTTGGGTCTTAGCCACACTGGCTTTGTGAGACAGTTGGGGTGGGGGTGGGGGCTGCAGTGGGCATCTAGATTTATGGCTCTGAAGTTCAGAGACAAGGTGTAGTTCTGGGAGGCACCGGCGTGTTTCAGCTGCCGGTTTAAGCCAGAAGATGGAGAAAGTGCCCAGGACAACACGGAGAGACAGACAAGTAGGCCCAGTCTCTGCAAGGGTTGTGCGTGGCCCCCCAGCACCCCTCCTCTTCCCTCTGAACCCCAAAGTTGGGCCTTCTTACAATCCCCATCAAACATCAAAATCAGACAGCTGGGGTTCCCCCGCTTGGGAAAAGGAACGCTGGCCAGAGATTTCAGGGCCCCAATTCAGGTGGGGATGGTTTTGCTAGACTGAGAGGAAGGATGGGGAGCTCTGGACGCAGCTGGTGGGGAGGGGAGGACACGCAGGAGAGGAAAGAGGTGCAGGGGGAAGGGAGAGAAGGGGTAAGGTGAGAAGGAAGGAGAGGGAGGCCTGGGGGAGCCAACCCAGCAGGAATACTGCTGACCTTTTTTTTTTTTCCCTTAAACTTCTGGAAGCTAGCATTTACCCGAAGTGGGAAGGTTGCTTCTTACCAGATAGGTGAAAACAGGTCAGTGTTTTAGGCTCTAGTTCATTAGGGTTGATTAAAAAAGAAAAGATATTGAAACTTGGAGAGCAGTGACTCATCCAAGGTCACAGCATGACAAGGGCAGGAACAGCGTCCGTGACATGGAAAGTCTTTCAGGATAGGATGGAGCAAGCTCGTCTTGACTGTGTGTTTGGGAAGCAGGCCTCCCTCCCACCACTTCCTGGGGGTCCAAGGCGTCTGCAGGTGGAGAGGTGTGTGCTCGGGATCTGGGGCTCAGGGGAAGGGGCTACGGCTACGCACGCACCAACCTGCTCCTGCCTTGGAGGCCAAAGCTGCATTTGTAGCTCAGCGTGCGTGCTGCGGGGTTGGCCCAGGGCTCCTCTGCTCAGCGCTGCACACTCCAAAGCCAGCTTTATGAAGGAGGACCAGCCATTATGTCCCACATAGAACCTCTCTATGGACTTGCAAAAACTAGGCTCCCAAGTTGGCTCGCTCTGTGGGACCTGCTTGAGTAAGCAGGTAAGTCACAGTAAGCATCAGTCACAGAGAAACGGGCCCCTCCGTCCCAAAGATGCCCTGCACCAAAGCCTGTAAGTCCAGGCTGGGCTGGGAGGGGGACACCTGCTGAGACACATGGTCTCCGGCCTCTCGGGCAGTGATGCACGTGCACACTTGAGGAACCGCTGCCAGGTACCTGGACACGTAGGAGGCGCCCAGAGGCCCAGCTGCCCCGCAGACCCTTCCCTAGAAACTGCACATCCATGTGATCACAGCAAGAGTCCCCGGGCTTTCTGCTGCCGCTACAGCCACGCGGCTGGACCAGCCGTGGAAGACCACCTGAGCTGAGCCGATCAGAGTTCTTCCTTGAGGATTTGGAAGCAAGAGATCCCAGGGAGATCTGGCTTTCTCATAAACAAGAGAGACGTACACTTCAGAAGTGTTAGTGGTGACTGTTTTCCGCTCTGCAGGTAAAAATACAGAAGCAGCTGGTCTAGACAGCAAGAAAATGAGTCAGATCTGACAAGAGAAGACCCAGTTGCATCTATGCCCTTGGGTTCCATGATGCCCTACGATTCCTCTAACGAAGTCCCAACTTTTGCTTAGAGTTGGTTTCTGTTACTTCCAACCAATAAATAGTTAATGGAGTGGAACTCAATCATTCTCGACCCGGGGTGACATTATTCCCCAGCGGATGTAGTATCTGAAGACATTTTGGGTTCTCCGAACAAGGGGGCAGGAGTGGGTAGAGCTTGTGGGCGCAGGCTCCCCTCTGAGCAAGGAGCCCGATGTGGGTACTCGATCCCAGGACCCTGCGAATATTTAGTGGTGAGAAGTCTCCTCTGTTGATAGTGGGAGGAAAGTCAATTAGCGCAACCCCAGTGAAGAATCATTTAACTGTACGAGGGGCCTTAAAATGTTCACTCTTAGATCCAATAATTGACTTTTTAGAATTTATTCTTCGTAGAAAAATCTTAATTCAGAGATAATATACAAAGATTTATGCAAGAGGATGTTCATTGCAGCTTTATTTACAATGGTGAAAAACTGAACCAACTTCAATATCCAGCCACTGCATATTGGTTCCATAAATTGTGATGCATTCATATCACAAAATAGTATATGTAGCACTTAAAACTATGTTTGGAGAGATAATTTAATAACACAGGGAAATGCTCATTTGGTCAACTGAAAAAACAGAATAAAAAAAATTTGAAATATATATAAGTGCAGAAAAAAAGCCTGAGAGGAAATGTATCAAAACGTCAGCTGTGGCCATCTTGAGGGAGCAGGCTCACAGCCAGCTTTGGTTTCCCAGTCTTTGAAATTATTTTCTAATTCTTCTATAATGAACACGGATTACTTTTATAATCAGGAAAAATTAATACTAAAAAGGAATCCTGGAGTCCAAATTGAAGATAGCACGGATTTATTCATTCACCCAAAAATAAATACAGTAGATCCCCACACACACCTTACCCGTGGGAAATTCGTTCCAAGACCCCCAGGGGACGCCTGAAACCACAGAGAGTACCAAACCCTATGTATCCTATGTTTTTTCCTACGAATACATACCTTGATAAAGTTTAATTTGTAAATTAGGCACAGTAAGAGATTAACAACAATAATTAGCAACACAATAGAACAATTGTAACGATGTACTGTAATAAAAGTTATGTGAATGTGGTCTCTCTCAAAATCTCTTACTGTGCTGTATTCACCCTTCTCATGAGGATGTGGGACGATAAAATGCCTTCATGATGAGAGAAGTGAGGGGAACGATGTAGACACGGTGACTGAACATTAGGCTACTGTTGACCTTCTGATGGTAGGTCAGAAGGAGGATCACCTGCTTCCAGATCACAGATGACCACAGGTAGCCAAACCACGGAAAGTGAAACCATGGGTGATGGGGGGACTACTGCATGTACATGAAGGTTCTATTCTACCAAGTTCCAGACATCGTGGACAGAAGATAACACCCCCTGCCCTCATGGGGTTTCTAGTTGAGAAGGGAAAGCACTTCGGAATTTCCAACCACTTTCAAATTCATGATCATAGACTCCCTTTGAAAAGCCTTTGCTATGACTAATTAATTGCTACTATTTGTTGAAAGCTTACTATGCATGTACTAGATGCCTTATAATTTGGATCTCATAATCTCTGCACAACACCTCAAAGAAATATGGTCAAGTCTCGGTCAAGGTCCCACAGCTGTGGGCAGTGGCCAAGATCCAAATCAGATTATCCTAACAACCAATTACCCATCTACTCTGTTCCCTGCCTCGGTGGCTAAGGATCTGTGAGCACAAGAAGCAGTTAGACATAGGATTCATTCCAGAACCATGTGAGGTGACAAATGGGGGTGACCAGGGAAGATTTTAGGGTTGGCAGAGCCAGACAGTAGAAAGGGACAAGCAGGGGGCCCAGTAGGCCACAGATGGGGCATCTAACTGGAGTTATTTGTAGTTACAAGGAAGGTTGTGGAGTCAGGGGCCAAGGGCACTGTCACAGTGGTGCTCAGAGCAACTCCTCAGAAGGAAGAACAAGAGAAGGAAAAGCAAAAACCATTTTAGAATCCGGGATTCGAAAGAAGAGGGCTGTGATAGAGGCTGGAACAGTGGCAGTTGTGGCCACCAAGAACATTCCCTCCCCAGAAGTAAGTCCATTAGAGAAGTTTCAGAAGAGGCAGAGACAAGACAGAGGGACTGTGTTCATACCACAGAGCACAGCCCCGGGAACTTTGGGGATGGAAGGAGATCAGGGGACTTCACAGATCAGGCAGGGCTGCTGAGTTTGCATCTTGCCAGAGGAAACCAAGGGAAAGGCCCCTGCTTCCCTGGTGACCAAGAACCCCAGGACAGTTGGGCATGGAGGGGATGGGGAGCCCCGGAGGGGAAACTGAAGACTATTAGGTACTCGGGATCACTGGATTCACTTTGCAAATTGGAATTTGGAATTAAGAATTGGAATTTGGAATTTGGAATCACTTTAGAATTAAGCAAGCAGATTGGGTGTGGGCAGCATGCACTCAGGAGGGAGGGGATGGCTTCCGTGCTGCACCAGCCGACCGACCCAAAGCCCAGGTCGCTGCTGTGGGCAGTGACTGCCCGCCCCTCCGGTGGCAAAGGCAGAAGCTGATGTCTGGAGAAAGACCCGGGCAGCCTGAGCTGATTTCCACCCACAATCTGGCTGTTTGCTCTAGTTCAGTGGGAGTTGGAGAAACTTCCAGGGGAGGGTGCAGGGCTGGGAGTCTAGAGGCCCAAGTTCGGGTCCCAAATCTCCCATACATCACAACACCAGACACCTGCCCCATAACCCTCCCCTCCAGCTTCCATGTTCTCCAATGCTGAGGGAGCATGACAGTGCCCCCTCCACCCCTCCCGGAGAAGTCCCTTCCCCCAGGGCGTCAGGGTCCTCCTCCCCACGCAGGAGGCGATCACAGCACCTGCTCTCATGGTGCTGGCAGGAGCAGAAGCGGGTAACACCCGTGGCTGATCTGAGACCACAGACCCCAGAGTGATTGAAAAAATACAAAGAACTTCAGGTTCAAATAAAAGGTGTTATTTCCTTCTTCCCTCTTTGAAGACCTGGGTCTTCAAAGTTCCCTTTTCCCGCACCAGGCTGCCATCCCAAACTACTACCTGTGTACAGGCCCCCAAAACAGGCTCCCCCCTCCACCCAGGCTCCTGGCTGCCTCCCTCCTGCCCTTCTTCCTCCACCCTGACAGGGCTGGGGTGCTCCCTCTGGCCCTCACCAGCATCTGGGCTGGCCCTTAGCTGCACATGCTGCAGTTGTCTGTGTTTCCAGTTCTTGTTTTGTTCTCTTTCTTAGCCTCTTGCCTTTGCCCAGCCCTCCTCACCCACCCCCCACCATGAGCTCCCTGTGCAGACCGGGTCTCTCATCTATCTTCGAACCCTGGATTCTTGTGAGGTCTAGGTGCTTTATTGGAGGCCCGGGAGGCGCGTGTGATTTGAATGAATGGGCAAATAAGATAATGCACCTGAAATCACTTTCGACAGTCTTCAGAGTGATCATGGCTAAGAGTTCATTCCGCAAATATTCATTGATCACCTAGAGTTCTTTGCAGGGCCTCTGCGAGCTGCCCTGCACAATGCGTAATGAAGTCCCTGTCCCCAGGGAGTGCGGAGGGTAATGAGGACAAGCCCTGGTGTAACTTTCTCTTCTACAAACTACAAGAACACAAACAGAGTAACACAGGGATATGCTGTCAAAGAGGCCCCGGTTGAGGCTGTGCAAGTGCCGTCAGGACCTGCTCCCCTGGGGGCTTCGAGAAGGCTTCCTAGAGGAGGCGCTGGCTTCAGAGCTGCCTTGTCCAGGGGCCTTGGCGAAGCCTGGGGCTGCTCACAGCACCCCCGCCCCCCAGGGAGCCCTGGCCCTGAGGCTTCCGCAGCGCCCCCTCTGGCCAGGGCCGCTAGGCTAGCAGAGGCAGAGGGCACCGAAACTGCCCGGCACAGGGCTTTGGTTGGAGGCCTGGCGCTGCCACTTCCTGGCCATGTGACCCACCATAGTTTCTTTTTCCAAGTCTCAGTGTCCTGGGAGATAAAAAGAGGACAACGGCAGTGACTGACGCAGGGGGTGACACTTTAATGAAATTACATGCACAGAGAACGAGGAACATAAAGGAAGAAACCTCTCCATGAATGCCAAGTCTCTGTACCTCTGGGACGCATCAGAGAGCAGGGCCTCTCCCACAGGGCGGGTAGGACCCCCAGCCTCCCCGCGGCCGCACTCAGCCAGCCCCTCCCTGCGGTCTTCCGGTCCTGCCTGCATTCCCAGAAAATGCAGGTCTGCCCTTCCTCATTGTGGAATGAAGCCGTTGTCCTTGAGGTCTCCAAGACCCCTTCTCCCCAATTCTCAGGGGCTCCCAGGCATTTGGTTAAGGCCAAATCTCAAGCCAGGGCCTCCTTGTCTTTCACGAGACCCAGGCCCCACAGATATCCCACTGATAGCATTGCTCCCTGCCCGGCCTCCTCCCTCTGTCTCCTACTTCCCGAGCAGATCTGCCCCCTGTCCATCTGCCCCTCGGGGTCAGAGCAGCGGCCGGCTGGGGAGAAGGAAGAGGCCGTATTCACAGCAGCTTTGCCCATACCTACCCAGTGTGCTGGCCCAGAGCCTCCCCCCTACCCAACTGCTCTGACATGTATCCTCTCTAGTCTCCTCTCTCCTCCCTGCACCCGTGCCCCAACCTCACAGATGCCAAGGTCAACAGCCAGAGCTACTCGTAGCTGGACTCTTTCCTGGGGGAACGAGAGCCCTCTGACCCGAGCATCTCCGGGGGAGGCGAGCTGGGCCTCTGCTCACTGGGTCTCCTCTCCATTCCGTCTGTCCTGTGGCAGCTCCCTGGGTGCGAGGTCAGGAGGGGCAGTCACGGAACACCTTGCCTCACACGTTAGAGCTGCAGAAGCCCAGGAAGATTCAATGGCTTGCTCAAGTTCCCATGCAGGAGCAGGGGGAGGAAGCCACTCACTGTCTGATAGATGCTTGGTCAGGCCACCAGTCCGCCTCATCCCCCAACCCCCAGAGCCACGTCCAATATGGTGGTGGGGCGGATGGAAACGCAGGAGAGGGGCGCTGTCTTCTAAGCCAGTTCACTGTGGAGATTCAGAGGAAACTCGAACTATAAAACTGGCAGGGGTGGGAACACAAAGGGGAAAAGATCAACCGAAGACCACACCCCTAAAGAAAAGAGGCTTTGATCCACGGACCCGCTTACTTGGCCCTCTGCAGCCCCCAGGGCCCGGCACAGCACCCCTCCTATGAATCTTTGGGGTTTTTTAAAAACATAATCTCTATGTCCAATGTGGGGCTCAGGACCCCAAGATTAAGAGTCGCGAGCTCTAACAACTGAGCCCGCCAGGGACCCCTGAATCTTTAGTTAAAAGAACAGGACGCACATGGGGATTGGTGTCAGCTACGTGCTCAGTCTCTCCCCGAAGCTGCCCTTCCCGGAGAGCTGAGACAGGTCACAGCTCCCTTCCCTGGAACACTGACTCTCCAGGGGAGCTGGGAGCAGAACGAGGTCTGGAAAACCATAGGAAATAGAGAAGGAAAGAGGAGAGTCAGGAGTAGGAGAGCGGATGGGGAGCACAGGCCAAGGAGAGCACAGGTTCCAGGCCATGCTTGGTGTCTCTCCTCGGCCCTGGCCTCGGGGACAAGATGACCAGTGTCCTCAGTTCCAGGTCGTGGCAGCAAGGCCGTGTGTGCTCCTGAATGAACTGAAGGTCCCAGCTGGGACTTCTCTATCTCCGCTCCCTGTAGCTTACAACCCTCACCGACCACCAGCAGCTGCTCTCTCCACTGGCCTGTCCTCGGCCGGTGTTTCTGTCACTTGCCTTCAAAGCAGTCTAACAGAAGAGAACGTTCATCTAGGAGGGCAGAGTAGATAGTTGTTAAGTGTATGGGCTCTGGAGGCGAACTGCCTTGATTCAAATATATGTCACCATATGCTGTGTGACACCCGGCAAGTCATTTTTCTCTGTGCCTCAGTTTATCCACTTGTCACATTGAGTCACAACAGTGGTCACAAGGTTGTTGTTAATGAGCTAATATCCATAAATACGTGATTAGAAGAGCACAGTATGCAAGCACAGGCCGTTATCGCTGCCATGACCGCATCCCCCTGGACCAGAGGGCCAGGGCTCCTTTCCGAAGCAGGGGTATGCACTCTCATTCAGCCAGGCGGCCATGCCCGGTTCCCCAACCTGGGAGCACTCCCTTATGCGTGGTCCTCCAGGCCATATCTGAGAGTGGAGGCATGGGACCCAGGATGCAGGGGCAGAGTGGGGGAGGGCAGTTCCCTGGGAGAGGAGTATGGAGGGAGCAGGTGGAGAAAGTCAGGGAAGGAGGGAGTAAGCACGTGGGGACTCTCAGATGTCCTTGTCCTCAATGCAATACCAGGAAAGGGACGCCTGCAGACTCCACATTGGGCAGGGCTGAGCTCTGGTCCCAGGGCTCCTTGCAGAAAGAGACCTCTCACTCTCTGAATGTGGGCTTCCCACCCTCACCGTCCCTGGCTTCCTGCTGAAAAGTCCTAAGTCAAATATCCTTGCTTAATTTCTTTCCAAAAGAAGCTTAATTTCTTTCCAAAGCTCCCATTTGGCCTATAGGAGGAATTCACAGATTTTTCTCTCAAGAATTCAGAATCCCGGCCTTATTTTGAAAATAGAGCATTTGTCCCCCATCCTTTACCTGACAAAGCTTCCTGGACTTGAGAAAGAACATTTTTGATCTGTCCTGTCCAGGAAGGGAGGGAGGCAACAAGGGGAAGGGGCGGGACAGGGTCGAGGACCTATATTCTGCTACAGCATGGAAGAGTGAACGGCACACAGTGTTTTGAATGTGTGAGCCAGCACAAACTGTCCCTCTCTCCCGGCCGGGACCCAGTCAATATTTGCTGAATGAGTGACTGTCACCAGCCTGGGATTCTGTCTTTCCTGCTCTGGTAAGTTATAAGGACCGTGCATCAGCATTTAACCTAGCTTACCTGCAGTCTTCGTTTTAGGCTCCCAGGCCAAGGTGAAAACAGTTTGCCAAGAAGTGAAACTGTCTGTTTGGGACCATTCGATTTCTCGCTTTGGTGGGGGGGGTCTCCTTGGCCTGGTGCTGGGACTGGAGGGTGGGCTCCCCTTCTTCTCCCTCTCCAGTTCTCTGGTTCCCGGACAAATCGGGGTTAGGCTGCTTTCCTATGTGGAACTGTCCTGGGACCTCACAGGCAGCCCCAATGAATGACCGCTCTGTGGGTGATTCTTTCTTGCTGAGCCCAAAACTGTGCAGGGAAAATGGGGCCATGCCTGCAGGATAGATTCTGGCCTCGGGTGAGCCCTGCTTTACTCGATGCCGTTATGCAAGTCTCTCCCTAGTGTGGTGATTGGTCCGTCTGTCCTCGGTCTCAAATTCTGCAGGGGAATCACACGCAGACCTGGTCACCACCTGTACAGCAAGCATCCTGAGAGATTCTAGGGGCGATAATTTCTGAGTAAATTACCTGAGTGCAGAAGGGTCCACCACGGGAGCTGGGGGAGCAGAGAGCAGGGACAGGAGATGGGAATAAGTGACTTGTGCATTAATCACAAAGCAATCAGCGGATGACAAGGGGTCCTGGAGCCACTGGGTCGGTCCAGGTGGACTCAGCAGAGGGAAAGGTCGCCCTTGCTGGAGAACTCCCATCCATCACCAAGACACCCACTTACCTGACTTCCGTGTGCCCAAGCCTCCTGTAACCCAGCTTGGCCGAGCTGCTGTACTGGCCTGACTCATTGTCCTTGATCCACGGCACCAAGGGCCATCCCAGCATCCTCATGCCCTGCCACAGCTGGCCGGGGCTGCCCAGTCTCGCTGGCCCGGCACACTGCAGGAGGAGGAGCTTCGGCTACTGACCTTCAGGAAAGCATTTACTGGGTTTGGCCAGCTCCTGAGGGCTGCCTACTTCTCTTCCTATGCCCTGTATCTTCCACTATGACTAAGCGCTTGCCGCTCTCCCACCAACCTACTTGTCTGACCCTTCCTGGCTTCTTCCTTCTCCTGTCAAACCCCCCCCCCTCCACCGCCCGCTTCCATCCCCACTGAACACAGAGGCCCTCGCCGGTCAGAGCTCCCAGCTCACCAGCCCCTGCCCTTCTCTGGCTGGGCCCTAACCCTTGGATCCATTTGTTTCTGACATTATTTTCCTTGCAAGAGTGCTATGCCTTCCAAGTCATTTCCATTTTAATGGGAGCACTGTCTTGACCCACGTGTGGCACTTAGCGGTGGATTTCAGCGGTGGTGATGGGTTTGGGGCGGGAAAACCATCTTGACCGGATGGACTTAGCTCTGGATTCAGACCCTAGATTTAAATCCTGTCACGACCTTGGGCAGGTCATTTAACCTCTCCTAGCTCTTCGTCTAGAGCAGGAATAAACACATCCACCTCACAGAGGTGGAGAGGATTTAATACATACATATGTTAAGATCCTGGTTACAAGGTTGAAACGACCCTCCTTAGCACCGTAAGGCTGGTGCTTCTAACACGGTAAACAGGATGAGGGGAGGAAAATCAAACTGTCCTCAGCAGCCCAACCCCCACAGGGCAGGTGATTTTAAAGCCACCGGGTCCTGATTACCCACAGCACCTGTGTACCCATCCCTCTCGGTAAAGGATTATTTTCTTGACATTTCTTTGCCATTACAGCCATTCCTTTGGGTAAAGCATGATTTTCTCCCCCACCCAGATCCTCTTTGGACATGTGAAAATCCTTGGGAAGTCAAGGTTACTAATACTGTCATGTGAAAAGTTTATTTTTTTAAAAGATTTTATTTATTTATTTGACAAGTTTATTTATTTTTTAAGATTTTATTGATCTATTTGAGAGAGAAAGAGAGCACGCTTGTGAACACGAGCAGTGGGGAGGGGCAGAGGGAGAAGGAGAAGCAGACTCCCTCCTGAGCAAGGAGCCCAACATGGGACTGGATCCCAGGGGTCCAGGATCATGAACTGAGCCCACGGCAGATGCCCAGCCAGCTGAGCCCTCCAGGCGCCCTGTAATGTGAATAGTTTAAGCAAAAGATTTTGTTTATTTTGTTTTTTGAAAATGCAGGTGCCCTGGGGCTCGGAAACTGGGAGGAAGCACGTATTGTCCCAGCCCAGGAAGGCAAGGTGTAGGCTTACCCATAACCTCATTGCACCCTTGCAACTGCAGAGTTTAGTGGCAACCCACAACTGTTTTAAAGGTCCAATCAAGCCCCCCGGGCAAATGTGAAAGTAACACATGTCAATGATTTCATCCCGCTGGGCAATTAATGAGGGACCTAGTAAGATGTCACAAGTGCTCAGAGAAGCCAGACAGACGCATACACAAGCCATCAGGAAGGCTGCACTTAATTCACTGAACAGAGGCTCACTGCTCCCTGTCCTCGGGCAATCATCAGTTGCATTTCCGCTGGATACGATTTGTATCTCCATGGGCAAAATCATTTGCACTCTTCTCAGTTTTCTACAGTTTTGCTCAACAATGAAGGGAGGGAGGGAGGGAGACAGGACAGGACAGCCCATAATAATCTTTGCCGCCTGTTTCAAAGTCTCTCCCAACTTTCCCTAACATGATGATTATCTTCCTCTCATGACAAAGCAGAAAAGACGGAGATGGGCCCAGCACGCAGTAAGGGGAATTCTATCCAGGGCCAGTCCCTTGTGAGGGTGGAGGAAGTCCAGACAATGATGTCACATCCGGGATGACGTCAGAAAGATTAGAATGAGGTTAACTCTCCCCACGAAATTCTAGGATGTCCTTCAAAAGACTGACTTTTATTGGAGATTATATCCTTCGTATATTTATGGCATTCAAACGTCCCTTCCTTTTTGAAAACATGGTGGTCATATGTAGTATTACCACTAGTGGTTGTTGGGTTTTTTTTAAGATTTTATTTATTTGGGGCGCCTGGGTGGCTCAGTGAGTTAAGCCTTTGCCTTAGGCTCAGGTCATGGTCTCAGGGTCCTGGGATGGAGCCCCGCATCAGGCTCTCTGCTCAGCGGGGAGCCTGCCTCCCCCCCTCTCTCTGCCTGCCTCTCTGCCTACTTGTGATCTCTCTCTGCCAAATAAATAAATAAAATCTTTTTTTAAATAATTTATTTATTTGACAGAGAGAGAGCACAAGCAGGGGGAGCTATAAGCAGAGGGAGAAGCAGGTTCCCCGCTGAGCAAGGAGCCCGATGCGGGACTCCATCCCAGCACCCTAAGATCATGACCTGAGGCAGAGGCAGACACTCAACTAACAGAGCCACCCAGGCATCCCCACTAGTTGTTTTTATTTTTTTTTATTATTTTTTAAAAGATTTTATTTATTTATTTGACAGAAAGAGAGAGAGCACAAGCAGGAGAGCATCAGGCAGAGGGAGAGAGAGAAGCAGGCTCCCAGCGGAGCAAGGATCCCGACGCAGGACTCGACCCCAGGATCCTGAGATCATGCCCCGAGCTGAAGGCAGCTGCCTAACCAACTGAGCCACCCAGGCGTCCCCACTAGTTGTTTTTAAAACATACTTGTTGTTTGAGGAGATAAAGTTTAGCAGCCCTATGTTCAGTCCCCATCTTATATAAACGTAGATATAGTTTTTGTTGTTCTGTGTTTTTTTATTTTTTATTTCATTCATCTGTGATAGCCAAAATCTAGAAACACCCATCCTGTTCACACTTCTGAAATCTTGTTCCAGGTAAAGTGGCTGAAGGGTAAGTCGTGTGCACCAGCGCCCACATCCCCTGGCCAGTCAGAGCTCTGCTGGTCCTGGTGGAGGCCGGGCAGCCAGCCTGGACAGGGCTTCCAGATGCAACGCTGAAGCGAGAAGGGAGAAGGAACTGAGACTTATGGACTGACTTCTCGGGAAGCCAGAGGGAGGCTGAGACGGTGGAGCCAGAAAATCACCCTCCCTGGGGCAGGCTCCAAATTCTTTCTGTATAATCTGTGGCTTGTCAACAGCCTTTACCTACACCATCCTCCCTGCCCATAGCACAGAAGATTCTGAGGCCCATTAAAACCTGGTCTAGGGGTGCCTGGGTGGCTCAGTGGGTTAGGCCTCTGCCTTCGGCTCAGGTCATGATCCCAGGGTCCTGGGATCGAGCCCCACATCGGACTCTCTGCTCAGCAGGGGGCCTGCTTCCCCCCCCCCACCCCCGCCTGCCTCTCTGCCTACTTGTGATCTCTGTTTGTCAAGTAAATAAATAAAATCTTTAAAAAACAAAAAACAAGCAAAAAAAAACCCTGGTCTCTGCTGGCATGTGGGCCAGACGGATAAGGAACAGGACCAGGGACCATCTCCCTTCCGGAGAGCCTGCCCCAGTCCCCAGATATAGGCACGTGAGCAAAGCCCAGGAGAGCAGTTACAGACTCGAAACTGAAGAGCTCTGGAGAACTGGAACAGTCGCTTCCTAGCATGTTCAATATTCACATTTGCAGCCTGGCTTTTCAACTCCTCCGTGCCCTGAGGCCTCCCCCACGTCCGACTATCCCACTGCTGCGAAGCCAGAAGGCACAGTGCTGCCCGGGGCCCGACAGCAAGACCCCTCCCCAAACAGCAGGGAGAGCACGGGCGGCGCTGGTGTTCGGTGTTTCATTCCAACGAGATGGACGGCGCATCGTGGCCCTAAAGGGGAAGGGGGGTGGGTGCAATGGAGGAGCTCTGGGCACCCACATTCTGGATGTCAGGGACTGCGATCCTGAGTACCTCCTTCCTGCTGGATTCACGGGAAAGAAAAGGAGCAGAGGGAAGGTGACAGCTCCCGATGGCTTTTCAAGAAGAGCGTGTTTAAACTTATACTCAGTGGAGCAGAACAGCTGGCTTGGAAAATTGGTTGTTTAGCTCTGCAGTTGGTGTCAGGAACCCACTCGGAGAGAGGGATTAAGAGCAGCTGGAATTTGTAAAGGACAGGTACTGGGGACCAAGACAAAGGGTCTCTAGGGAGCAGGGACTCCAGAGACTTCTCTCCCTACCCCATCCCCTCAACCCCACTCCTACACGTCAGGGGAATGACAGGACCCAGCTAAGAAACCACCGCCAGGGCCTGAGCTGGTCAGGACCTGCCTATAGGCATTGGTCAGACTCTAGAATTTTCGTGTTCCCAGCTCTGCCTTCAAGGAGACCACCCACGAATCCCAGAATCGCAGATCCAGAGGGAGCAAAGATTGCACTGGATTCCCCCACTGCAGCTCGCCTGTGCCCGAGGGACTGACTGCTCGCCAGTCCTCCGTCCAGCCTGGCCTGCTGTCTGCAGCTAGGATTGGGAGGGGTGGGGTGCCTCCTGGTGGCCGCTGACAGCTGCGTCTCTTCCATCCCCCAGCGCAGTGGGTGCACACCGTGGCACTTTAGATGGGAACGGCCTCTCGGAGGTGACCTGACCCACAGGTCGTGGACTAACCCCAATGAACCTGCAGGAATTTTTTTTTCCCCCTTGGCCTCATTCATGTTAAAAGTACTTTTTAAATCCAATATCTACGCTAGGGAAATTTCCTACAGCAATCGGGTGTGGTGGATTCTCTGGAAATATCGGGAAGGCCGGCCACAAGGACCCCACCTGACTGGTCTCTACAGGTGGGAGTTTGTGAGGCCAGACTGAGCCTGCTCCAGGTGTCCACAGTGACGGTAAATGAAGATGTCCTTGGTCTAGGGCTCATCCTCTTCCTTTATGATCCAGCCTCTTCCCTTACAGAATTACGCTCACCTCCAGGGATTTCCTTCGTCTTGCCCTGTTCTCTTCTCCTAGTGACCTTCATTAATATAAAAATAACCAGAGCAGCAGAGCGATTTTGTCTAATCCTCCTTTTCCCGCAGCCACGGTGGTTCCAATCAGCGGCAGGACCACCTCTCCCGTACCTTCTAGGGTTTCTGGAAAGTATAATTAGTACCTTAATGACCGGGGCACTTAGTGCTTGGGGGCCAGAGATGCTAAAGACCCTGCTGGGCAAGGGATAGTCCATAAGGAAAGATAACAAAATCTGTCTTTGCGGAATGCTTCAAACACCGATTAAAATGGAACACTGGCTAATTTTTTCCCATCTCTCACTCGGCTTCTCTAAGCTTCTGTAAAACGGGGACAGTCTACGTCATTCACAGGACACTTGTCACACAGGAATGTTGTGGAGATTAAATGACATAAGGCCAGACACACACCTGACACGTACGACGCGTGCAGTAAATGTCAGCGATGACAACTGGTTGAGAAAAGGGGACGGTGAGGCAGGAACTAGCGTGTCTGCCCACAGAGCTAAGGGCTAGTCCTGCGAGAACAGCGACTCTTCCAGTAACCAACCAGGTGACCCTGGTCCTGCTGTCTCTCCTCTCCCAACAAGGGGGGAGGGTCGTGCTAGCTTCTTGGGAGTCCTCTCCACCCACCCCAAATAGTTTACGGTTCTGTATGCCTAAAATGGTGCATGACATACCCTTTTGATTTTCTTTCAGGCCTTTCTGGTCTGGGCCAGCATTCCCAGGTCCACAGTGGGACGCTGACCCGAGGCTGTATTGCCTCCCTCACCTAATTAAAGAACGAAGTTGACAGGTAAAGAGTACACCGGATATCACTGCTCCCCCCAAATCCGTGACGTTTTGAGGGAGGCTCCAGTGACTGGTGGCCTCAGCTCTTCCTAGCTGTAGCCTTCCTCAGATGGAGAAAGAGTTTTTTTTCCGCAGCACACAGCCTCTGGTGATGGGTACCTGCCTATCACCAGACTCGCACCCCAAAGAGATTCAGGGAAAGAGCTGAGGCTCAGGGGTAAGGCAGAAGCTCAGAAATAGATCCCACCCCCACCCCCCCATCCCCCACTGCTGGAAGGAGGCCTGGCCATGATGGGGGGACCCAAGGGGAGGCTGCACATCAAAGGGAAAAACAGCAGTTTGGTTCATTGGAATAAACCAGGCAGCAAGGAACTCCAGTAGCTTGTTACTGAGAGAATCATCTGTAACTAGGTTACAGACAGTCTGAAGAGACAGAGCACGGATGGTGGAAATGGACAAGATTTTTTAAAAAACGGAAATATTCTCTTGATGGCTGATGTGGAGTAAGAGCTCCATTTACGTTGAACTTCTTACTGCAGATTTCCCTCCTGGATTTTAGAGGAATCTTACAAATGATTCCTTCAAGCACCAGGAGGAAGAATATTTAAATAAAGACTTGAACCTGAGGGGGTTATCCTCAGGATGAATCAACGGTTTTAAGGGCAGAGGACCCGTCCTCTCAGATTTACAGGTTACTGGCGCCCTCTGGTGGACAATATAGGTTACAGCTGCAGGTGAGAGGCTGAGGTGCGATTGGGCGCATGGGATTAGGAAACGGCTGCCCCAGCTCGCACGCAAGCAAGAGGAAGAGGGGTATCAGGGGCTGTGCACCTCACATGCGGTAGCGCTTGTGTCCATCACGCTGTTTTCCAGATCCGTGAGCTGAGGCTTAGAGACATTAAGTGACTGCCTGAGGTCACCCAGCAAATAGCCAATGGGCAGCTCTGATTCAGGGCCGCGGATTCCAGAACTCCTGATGCTTCCAAGTGTCTCTCTTTCTCTCTCATTCTCTCTCTCTCTCTCTCTCTCACACACACACACACACACTCAGAAAGAAGAAAGCATCTTCAGTGACACATTTCCAAAATGTGTCCCTTATTTAGGTAGCAACTTTACCCAGTTTTGAGCCGTATAAGGCTGGAGTTTTGGAGTTAAAATTTCCCAATTCAGGGCATTAGAAGTTTCACACTCCTTTAACTCGACTCAAATGTGTGGTTGTATTTCCACTAATGACTCTTCTAAAGGTTAACGATGAAGGGGAAAGAGTCCCAGAATGTGAGGAGGCAAGATGGGGTTCCCCACACCACATGCGTTCATCAGTCACCCCGCTGCTTGGTGCCACTTCACTCGGCATGTTAAAGAAAATGATCTCCAAAGACATGTTAACCTAAAAGGAGATTTTTTTGCACACCTGGCCCTAAGCCTGAAATGAGTCCTCGCTCCTTTCTCCCTTCTTTTCCCTATCCGAGAGTCTTTGCGTGGGTGGCAGAAACGTTCGAGTACCTGCTTGAGATCCAGAATTCCAGGAGAACAAAAAACCATCCCTCACAATTCCCCACTCTGCCTCTCCCTCCCCAAAATCTCAAAATCGCAGTTTTAGACTATAGCAGTAATTCTCAGAACGTGCTTCCCGAACCGGCAACACCAGCATCCCTTGGGCACCTGACAGAAGTGTGGGCCTCCTGAAGGAACCTGTGGCCCAGCAATCTGTGGGCGAACCCTTCCAGGTGGGTCTGTGCTTGTTGAGGTCTGAGAGCCACTGTTCTAGAACACGGTTCTTAACCTAGGGTCTGGAGGAAGTTTTAAGGGGTCTAAAACTTCCTTGGGTTTGCATATAAAATTTTACATATATATCCTTTGTCTGCGGAGGGGGTCCGGAGCAGACACTGCTCGATCCTGAACAAGTTATGAACTACTACTCTAGGAATTGCTACATGGTAGATATCCCCCTGCCTGCACCCACAAACTCTTCACTTTCCTGTTTCTTTGCCTTAAGACACCTGGCTTTCCCCTAAAGAATCTTGTGGTCAGGAGCACCTGGGTGGCTCAGTCCGTTAAGCATCTGCCCTCAGCTCAGGTCATAATCCCAGGGTCCTGGGATCGAGCCCCACAACGGGCTCCTTGCTCAGCGGGGAATCTGCTTCTCCCTCTCCCCCTGCTTGTGTGCTTGCTCTGTCACATAAATAAAAATAAAATTTTTTGCAAAGAAATCCAGTGGTCATTTTCCCATACCCCTTGTATCTTCAGTACAGGAGATGTGCCTCCCTGCACTGTCCACAGACCATTATCCCTCCGCACAGAAATCTCTGCTCTTTTGAGACTCTGACCCCTCCTTTTTGTGTCATCTGCTTACCTTCCAGATATTTCGCTCATTCACTGTAGACCTTGGGTTCCTACAATCCTGCCATGATCCTGGGTGGGATCAATGTCATGTGAATGCCCCCTTCAACACCCCAGCCTCACAGGAACCTCCCACATTGAGCACCTCGACATGAAGAAATTCCCTGTCCTCGACGCCTGAACCGCTCACTCTGTTCCATGTGGGACTTACACTCACCGCCTCCACCATCGGCTCAAACTAAGTCAGTGCAGTAACACACCCCAAATCTTAGTGGCTTCCTATAAAATGTTTGCTTCTCGGCCCACGGCAGGATAGCCGCAGCTCTGCTCCCTATGTTCGTCAATCCTGGAGCCAGACTGAAGGAGCAGCCCCCATTCTGGGATGTGATGGCCCCACACTAGGGAGAAGGAGCACCCACTGAACCCCACAATGGTCCCTAAACCTCAGAAGTAGTACAGTCAGGGCGTCTGGGTGGCTCAGTTGCTTAAGCGTTCTGACTCTTACTTCAGCTCAAGTCATGATCTCAGGGTTGTGAGATGGAGCCCCACCTTGGGCTCCTTCTCTCTCCTTCTCCCTCTGCCCCGCCTCCCCTCTCAAAAAAAAATAAAAATAGGGGCGCCTGGGTGGCTCAGTGGGTTAAGC
Organism: Enhydra lutris kenyoni; assembly: GCF_002288905.1. NCBI lineage: Eukaryota > Metazoa > Chordata > Mammalia > Carnivora > Mustelidae > Enhydra > Enhydra lutris. Next base: position 7,581,193 of record NW_019154109.1, on the reverse strand, counting down.
CTCTGCCTTCAGCTCAGGTCATGATCCCAGGGTCCTGGGATTGAGCTCCGCATTGGGCTCTCTGCTCAGCAGGAAGCCTGCTTCCTCCTCTCTCTCTCTCTCTCTGTGATCTCTGTCTGTCAAATAAATTTTAAAAATCTTTAAAAATAAAAAAGTAGTGCACTTCACTCCCACTCACATTTCATTGACAAGCCTGTTGTCACTGGGGCGGGGAGCATAATCCTCTCCAAAGGATGGCAGAGAGAAGTGGCACGTTTTGACAATTTGATCTCCCCCAGTCTTTGAAGTCTATTAGAGCATCAGTCCATCTCGGAACACAGCAGCCTGTCCCTTCTGCTCTCAGTCCCTCCTTACCATACCATTCTTCCCATTTCGTTCAGGCTTCCCGTTTCCCATCAGCCCCTCCCACAAATAACAATGATAGAAAATCTTTATTGAACACTTTGTAGGTGCTGATTTGACTTCTATCAGCCCAGGACAGATTTGCGCCTTAGAGAAGCTAAATAACCTGTCTTCACTTCCTTCTTCCTGTCCTCTAGGTTAGAACCATCACTTCAACTATCAGGGGAACAACAGGAGAACCAGGTAGAATCGAGCCCCGGCTGGGGACGTGAATGCGTGGTAACAGCATCTGCGCGCGCGGTGTGAGTTACGTCCGGAGACACTTGGCGGCTGGGCCTATGGGGTCTCAACCAGAGGGGAGTCTCTCCTAAGTGACATTCGGCAGTGGCTGCAGATATTTCTGTCATCTTGAGTAGAGGCCAGGGATGTCACAGGGCGCAGGCCACTCCCCGCTCACCAACAGATAATTTCCCAGTCCCCAGTGTCAATAGTGCTGAGGCTGAGGAACCCTGTGCGCAGGGATAATGGTCTGGTCCCTGAGGCCAGGGACAGGGAGGGCGTGTCCGGCAATGGCCTTGCAGGTTTCCCTGGTCCTTTCTCTCCTATTCCCCAGAGTTCCCACTTCAGACCATCTCCATTCTCTTCAAACTCTTATCCCAACTGCCTCCTCCCTCAGACTCCACTCTCTCCCTCCATGCTTTCAACTACACTGAACTTTAGAGTCTTCCAGATGCCATGAGCTCCTCACCTAAAAGCCCTCACACACCAGCTCTCATCTCGACGCTCCCCTCTCCCAACTCCCCTCCTCCCTTGAGCTTTCAGCTTCTCGTGTCTTCGAGGAGGCTGGTCGATCAACCCTTGACTAGATTGGGCCCCTCTTCTCTATTTCCCACAGCAGCACATCCTAACAGAACACGCACCACATTAATACTATGTGTTTAAACTGGCCAGTTTCCCTAAGCCACGAGAGCGAGGACCTTCCTCCTCATCTTCACCACAGTATCCGCGGGACCTATGAAGTGTAAGATACAGAATATTTCCACGGGTCTATTTCCATTTGGATCTTCTCATATGCACAGAGTCAACATAACCCAAACAAAACTCATCGTTTTTTCCTACCTCACCACCACCAGCACAAACCTACCCTTCTACACATAATTTTTACCTCAGTGAACAGCAGGGCCGTCCACCAACTGCCCCAGCCACCCCTGACTCCTCCCCTTCCCTCACAGCCCCAGTGACTCATTCAGGAAGTGAGTCCCTTCTGCCTGGGTTTCCCTCAAATCCATGCATCTTTTTTTTTTTTTTTTAAGATTTTATCCATTTATTTGACAGAGAGAGACACAGCCAGAGAGGGAACACAAGCAGGGGGAGTGGGAGAGGGAGAAGCAGGCTTCCCGCCGAGCAGGGAGCCCGAGGAGGGGCTCAATCCCAAGACCCTGGGATCATGACCTGAGCCGAAGGCAGAAGCTGAATGACTGAGCCACTCAGGCGCCCCAAATCCATGCACCTCTTTTGGGCTTTTGTCTCAGACACAATAGTTTTAGCTAGTGACTGAATCTGTGACTCTTAATTCCCTTGGACATGTTATTTAGCTCCTCTAAGCTTTAAATACCCCATGGGATAATAAATGCCAGGTCAGCACCTACTAAGTGTTTAGTCAATGTTATCTACTATTATTTTTCCAGGCCCACTGCCATCGCCTCAGGAATATCATTGTTTCTAGCCCAGATTGCTGCCACAACCTGTTATCCTTGCTTCTAGTCTGGCCAGCACTCTAGTCTAGTCTAACAATGCATGAGGCCAGAATCTTCCAAAAATGCAAATGAGATCAAGCCCCCCCACCTGCTTAAAATCCTCTGATGGTTCTCCAGGGCCTTCAGGATAAGGCTCGAACTCCCTGGCTTGGCACAGCACACCTTCATCCTCTAGCCCCTCCGACAGTCCAGTGCCTTCTCGTCTCTTCTCGGGCCACACCCCTTGCTCCAGTCGCACAGAACAACGGGAACGATCACAAACAAGCCCGGCTCTCACAGGTAGTTCTCTCACTGCTGTTTCCTCGGTCCGTGTGGAAACCGCCAGATGTCCCCAAGTCCACTGTTAAGACTACATATAGGCAACTTGAGGGAGCTTCCTAATTCACCGTGCTGGTCCCGGTACCGAGCAGGATCTGGCTCACAGGAACACTAAGTAAGTAATAAGCCATACTGAAAGGAACTCCCATACTTTATTTTGAAGAGGAAAGAAAGGAAATGAGTTTCGGGTTGGGAAGGTTATGTCGTGACATGATCCCCATATCCCGAATTCTGTAATGACCTGAAATCTTCCTAATAGCACTAATTTTTAAATTACGTTTTAGAGAACGGATTTGCGCACATTCTGGCAAACAATCACCAACTCGGCATTTGTCTGCCGATGACAATTTAAATCAGTTGCTACGTTCAGCTCGCCTTCCTCTGGCCTCAGGACTACATTCAACAACGGGGCGCCTGGGTGGCTCAGTGGGTTAAAGCCTCTGCCTCCGGCTCAGGTCATGATCCCAGGGTGCTGGGATCGAACCCCGCATTGGACTCTCTGCTCAGCAGGGAGCCTGCTTCCTCCTCTCCCTCTGCCTGTCTCTCTGCCTACTTGTGATCTCTGTCAAATAAATAAATAAAGTCTTAAAAAAAAAAGAAAAAGACTACATTCAACAATGATGAAGCTACAGGACCAGGACTCAAGATGAGTAGGGCACAAAACCCAGAAAACCAAACATGTGATGCGGCTGGAATCATTACAAAGTACCTTAAAGAGGTCACAAAACGTTCAAGGGTTGTGTGGACACAGAAACTGGCTTCACCTTTGGCTCTAATGCTCCTCTTGCTTTGTTTTCATTTTAAAATGCTATCCCTGGTATTTCCATGTCACACACCACCACCCCCCCCCGCCCCAGGAGCTCCTCATTCGGGTGTATATAACACACCTCTGGATCAGACAGCCTATGCAGCGTGCCCCCAAAAGTCGCGCAGTGTGGCCCAGTCTGCACCCGCCCTGCAGGGACCGCGAGCTGAATTGTTTCACTCACCTGAACGGTCTTAGCTGTAAGGACCTGACCTTTTGAAAATGTGGGCTAGCAAGTTCTTTGTGGCCAAGGTTTCTTCAGTACCCCTCCAAGAAACAGAACCTGAGGGCCACAGACCAGCGGCTGCCATGAGGCTCGTCAGAGCGAATGTCCAATGTTGTGCTTTTGTAGATTTGGTAAGCTCATGAGCTTTTCAGGGAGGGCTGTCATCCTCCTCCCAATTTAAGAACCACCGCTAGAGGCCTCAGCAGACGTGAGGCCGGTAAGTGATTAACGTGTACTTTGTGACAAACCCTCAGTACCCCGTGAACTAGACCCAATTTAAAACACAAACTAGAACCCTGCACCTAGCAGCTCTGTGTCAGCTCAACAGAGGCTAATCTGTCATCTCACCCTTTGAAGTCTCTCCAGCAACAAAGGTGAACAAAATGATAGCCTCGTGGGCTCAAAAGAGTTCAGTACAGACTTGTGCCTAGAGAGAAGGCTTGCCTTAAATCACTCTAGACATGCACGTATGATAGTCGCTAATTCTCAAGTGCTCTTGTTGGGGAAATTCCACTTGGCCTACCTAGCCAGCTCAAGGTTAAAAAACATGCTGCGAAATCTTGAGGTTCCCTTCAAGGACTGGGAACCTAGAAATGAAATATAATACTCTAACAGGTGACTGGAGGAAATTATCAAAAGTCGCTGCTGATTTTAAGTACATAACTTCTTTTGCAAAATCTATTCTGTCCCCAAACCAGACTACAGATTATACATAAAAACAGAAAGTGAGATTTTGCGATATACAAATTTCCCCAATCATGACACAAGATGGCAAAATGAAAAATATTTAATACACAAGAAAGCACAACAGAATCAAAAGGTATTAACAGCATTACATAGTGCAAAACCCAGAAAGATACAGAGCCATTAATTTATTGGTGCTTAAAAGGACTAGGCAAAAAAACACATGAAAATGTCTCCTTTCCTCCTTTATTGAGCTGGGCCACTATTCAAAAGGTTACCCGACATAGCTTTTTTCTATCGACTTTATGAAACCACATTTGCTACATGTTGATTACGCTTACCTGACCAGATATGTTATTTGGAAAATCGCATGTTTTCTGTGTATTGACAGCGCATTTTAGGCCACCTACTCAAGTGCAAGTAGAACATTTTTGTCCATCCAGACCACAGAGCAGCCGTATCTACTCTCCAAACCTACACACACTTCTCTCAGATCCTAGAGACAGAACTCTTTCCCAGTCAGGAGCTTCGGACCAAGGAAAGGCTGGATGAGTCAGAGGCGTACGTACGAGGAGGCCACGTAGGCCCTGCTAGGCAGGCACTAAGGGGAGCTTATGCTCAGCTTCCAGGACATGAGGTATTCTGAATATATACCCCAGAGAGTGATCTAACCATTTCCAACACATCATTCAAGGCAATGTATCTAGGTTGAGCTGCTCTAGCATCCTTAATCTCCATAACAAACGATGAGGTAGAAAGGGTAGTATGTATGTTAACAGATGAAAAAAATGAGGCTTAAAAAGGGGACAACTGGGACTGCAGCTGGTGAAGGATCTTACTCCTTATCTCCATCCCAAAAGCACTTCCCAGTGCTTGCCTGTAGACTAAGGACAGAGGCCTACCCAGAGGCTGCTCACAACTGCTACCTTGCCAAGTACCGAGGAGGCCAGAAACATTTCATTCCCCTTTCAAAACGTTTTCTGTTATTTCTTAAAGGAGGAAAGAAAAAAAACCAAAGGAGACGTTTTGATTATTTTGAAAGGAAGGGAAAAAAACGAGGCAAATCATAGGGGGAAGGCTGGCCTCTGTTTCTTAGTGCTGAGACAACGGGAGAGCTCATTCCCCTGCTGCCCCATCATGGACACAAAGGAAGTTGCAATTGCAAGTCTCGACTACAAGTTTTTTGTTTTGTTTTGTTTTGGTTTTTTTTTTTTTAAGATTTTATTTTTATTTATTTGACAGAGATCACAAGTAGGCAGAGAGGCAGGCAGAGAGAGAAGGGGGAGGAAGCAGGCTCCCTGTTGAGCAGAGAACCCGATAAGGGGCTCGATCCCAGGTCCCTGGGATCATGACCTGAGCCGAAGGCAGAAGCTTAACCCACTGAGCCACCCAGGCGCCCCAACTACAAGTTTTTTATTAGACAGTAGCTCTGATTTCACAGCTTCCCTTCCTTACTGCTAGAATCCACCACCTACCCCTGGCGAAGAAATATTCCCCAGAACTGACGGGAAAAGAGGAACCTTATCTAAATATACAGTCGTTCCAACCGTCTGGGGGGTGATACAGAAAGCCTTTGGTATAAAAGCAATATCCCAAAGTAGACCACTTTGAACTCTGAGGAAAAAAGAGCAACAGTAAGGGAAGAAGGAAGGAGAAAGGTATGACATCAAAGTAGTTACTGTTAAAAAAAAAATGCCTTGAGATAAGATATCAGGTGCTCTAATAAATTGTCAGAATCGTAGTGATAATGTCTATTTTCAAAAGAGCTTGTGCCAAATCACAGCAAGAACTCTGAGAAAAGAATTGCTCTGACAGTACTATTTGACCCTTTTTAAAATTCTTGACCCATTCTCACCCAAGAAATGAGGACTCTTGCTCGCTGTCCTATGCTCCCAGAAGACACGAGAAAGGATCCTGGGTAGAGGAAAACCACGTGCAGCGGCAGCGGCAGCCTGGACCTCAGATAAGCAACCAAGGATCAGCTACCACTGTCTGCAGATCCACAAACCTGCCACATTTTCAGTCATCCGAAAGCCTCTGACAGAGGGACCGTAAACCCAGCGGTTTTCCTTTGACAATGCCACATCCGCCAATAAGGGCACTACTTGGGATTGCGCGCTCCTACCGAAAGATCTCAGGATGCTTGGGGGACACTCTCCCACAGGAGAGAAGAGATCGTTGGCTCCTATAAAGGAAGCATGTAGCCATGGCGACCGAGGAAAGCGCATTCCGCGGACAGGATGTCGCAAAGCAATCTGGAAAAACTGTCCCCAGACTGGGTCAGGGAGTCACCTCAACCACTACCTCAGACACTCACTTCCAGTTTAGCTTTAGGTCCTCAGTCTCTCTCCTCAGATGCTAACCTACGACTCCCGTCATCACCCTCTGGGAGACGCTCAGCATAGCCTATGGCAGTGCAAAATTCCAGACATTTGTAAACATTGTACATTTCACTTTTGGCACAGGGGAGAGCTTATAAGTTCTTTATCTCTGAAGTGAAGATTCGAAACACAGCGAGTTCCTATCCTGTATCCACTTTCAGCAAAGACATTGGCAGTCTTAATACTCTATGTATATATACATATATACCCATGAATGAAGAGAACCATCAAACTAAATTCTTGAGGACATCCATCAGCAATTTAAGTAGATACTTGGCTAAATGGAAAACAATGGCTTCACAGTATCTAAAGGCATACTTTCAGATCATAGCACTCTGTGTGGGGGGAAAAACCCAAATATCTGGTTAACAAATGTCCTCTCTGAAGAGAACCAAGAGATAACACTCCAATAGCTCTGTAGAACCCAAGATTTAACATTCACCGATTTCTAACATTCTAACCAATTTCTAACATTCTAACCAATTTCTCATCAAAGACTGTTCAAAGGAGTCAACGACGCACTGAATTGACATTTTTTTTAAAATGCCACAGATTATCCTGACCTTTAAAAATAAAATTTTTACAAACAAATGACCCACAAAGCATTATATACACCTAGATATACATAAATTATTATTAAAACACAATCATGTATTTCAAGTGCTTGGCAGTGATCCCACCTTGTATTAGCAAAGTTCATGACAGTTTGTAGGCTGGCCCAGCGGACGCTGATCCATTGTTCAAGCGTAGGATTGGATTGGACTCTGGGGAAAGATCATCTGAAGGCTTGGTCTTAAGATTTTTATAAAGTCTGATTTAAGTATCTGATACAAAAACAGCAAATATACTAAGTACGGTGCAAGAATAGTGAGTTAATGAGACAGGAGACATTCTGATCTGTAACTTAGAAATTCACGGTTTCTGAGGATATGTTCATTGTTTTTGCAGTGAACTTTTTGTCCAGGATAACATGATCATAAATATAAAAGGATAATTAAAATAAGAAATTGCGCACTGGGGGCGCCTGGGTGGCTCAGTGGGTTAAAGCCCCTGCCTTCGGCTCGGGTCATGATCCCAGGGTCCTGGGATCGAGCCCCGCATCGGGCTCTCTGCTCAATGGAGAGCCTGCTTCCCTTTCTCTCTCTGCCTGCCTCTCTGCCTACTTGTGATCTCTGTCTCTCAAATAAATAAATAAAG